>NC_055976.1:6570846-6828346 GCF_018492685.1 Alosa sapidissima
ACACTATTTTTCTGCAAAAAAAGTTGATCAGCCATTCAAACTCATCCAAAATACTCAGACACACACACATACGCACACACACACCACCTCGCTCTAGCCCATGCCAGCTCTAATCAGACACCTCTGCCAGCACACAGACCGACACGTAGCAGTTTGCACACAGACTTCGGAACACAAGCTTAAAAACATACCTTTGCCAACGCATCAACATACCTTCGCCAACGCATCCACACACACACAGACGTCAAAGCGTAGACTCATCTGACAGCGGAACGGGGAACAATAGCCCTTGATGAAGGCTCTGTTGCGTTGCGTAAGCAGCGCCTTGGCCCCGGTGCCTCCCACCCTCCCCTCTTAGCGCGCCTCTGCACGCCCACTCTCTTCTCATCAGCACTCTCCATGAAGCTTGTCCTGTGTCTAGTCACGCCGCGTCTCACTAACCCCCCCCCCCCTCTCTCTGGCTAGGAGTGCGGGAACTACCCGGGCTTCGTCACCATCTTCCGCGCCAGCGGCTTCGACGGCGGGAACAAGGCCGACCAGCTGGACTACGAGAACTTCCGCCACGTCGTCCACAAGTGGCACTACAAGCTCACCAAAGTGAGTGGTCATGAAGCACACAGACGCCCTGTCCAGTCCCCCAATTTCAGTGTTATGTTATTGTATCACCATTCACTCTTAGCCCACTAGTGGTCAGTAATTTTATGTTGAACAGTAAGCTAATAATAATTTGGGTTCATTTGTATGTCTGCCAATTTATCCTCTCTCTCTCTCTCTCTCTCTCTCTCTCTCTCTCTCTTTTCCCATCCTTGTCTCCTTCTTTTTTCCCCTCTCCTCCTCTCTCAGGCGTCTGTGCACTGTCTGGAGACGGGCGAGTACACGCACATCCGCAACATCCTCATCGTGCTGACCAAGATCCTGCCCTTCTACCCCAAAGTGCTGAACCTGGGCCAAGCGCTGGAGTGCCGCGTGCTCAAGATCTGCCAGGAGGAGAAGGAGAAGAGGCCCGACCTCTATGCCTTAGCCATGGGGTAACCACACCACACACACACACACACACACACACACTTCTATTTAACCTCACACTGGGGATTAGGGTGGTGGGTAGACCACACTCTTACTCTCTGGTTACTCTGTGTTTATGCTGGTTGTGTGTTTGCTTGTATGTGGGTCAGTTTTTGTGGATATGTTGGTGTGTGTGTGTGTGTGTGTGTGTGTGTGAGTGTGTGAGTGAGAAAGAGAATAAAAGAATGATGTGGTGTGTGTGTGTGCTTGGGTGTGCTTGGTATGCGTGTCTGAGTGTGTGTGAGAATGAGAAAGAGAATGGACCTGGAGGACGCAGACCTCTCTACAGCACAACCACCTTCCCCAGCCTCTCCCTCTCCTGATGTCTGTCCTCTCTTGTTCTCTTGTTCCTCTGTGAGGGTCTCTCTCTCTCTCTCTCTCTCTCTCTCTCTCTCTCTCTCTCTCTCTCTCTCCTCTCTCTCTCTCTCTCTCTCTCTCCTCTCCCCTCTGTGAGGCACTGAAGCGTGTGCCCCCAGGTGTGTGTGATGGGATCTATGGTGTTAAAGCCATTAGTCGAGAGGTGTGCCGGTGGGCCCCCAGAGGCCAGCACAATCTTCCCGGGGACAGGGGGACCGCCACCGGTGATTTCACCGCCGAGTCGAGAACCCTGTCCCATCCTCGTCATGTCCCCCCTCTGTCTTTCTCTTCATCCCTTCTTCTCCTATCTTTCGCTGCTTGCTTGCTGTGTCTTTCTGTCAGATGTCTCTGTTCCTCCTTATTCCTCCCTCTCTCTTCATCTCCCATCAATTTCTCTCCTCCTCCTCCATCCTTTATCAAGCGTTCCTCCTTCTCCCCCTCCCACCTTCCTTCTCTCCCTCTCCCTCCCCCTCCCTCCCTCTCTCTCTCTGTGCTCTGTGCGGGTAATGCATCTGTGTGTGTGGCTGGCTGCTGATGCGGAGGCAGGATAAGGTCAGGGCTGCTGTAGAGAGGAGGGCCCTCCTGGCCGCGCTGCGCCGCGCTTAATGAATACCATTAACTACCATCGCCGGCTCTTGTAGCGAGCGCGCTGGCCTTTTGTCTGCTCATGATGATCAATCTTATCAATCTTAACAAGCCACGCCACCCCCCCGTCCCCCAGACACTCCCTTCTACTGAGGAGGACCTCAGCAAACAAACCCTCTTCCCCAACGCCACAGCACTGGCCAATCAGCCTCCACCTACCCTGACCTCCACTGGGTGTTTGATGAGAACTCCAATCCCCCCGTGCCGTTGCGTTAGTTCCGGGGCCGTTTTTTGGAGTGTGTGGGCAGGCTCATTCCAGAAGGCGCTAATTGTCGTCGGCAGGCAAATTGGTTCCGGCGGCGTCTCCCGAGGAGAGGAGTGCTCCACCGGGGGCCGAGGTCGCCCCTCCGATGCCGTCTATTTTTGGAGCGGAGAAATCAGCGTGTGTTTGCCAGATTAGTGCGCCTTCACCTCCTCTCGCTCACATCTTGAGAAAGCCGTAGTGTGTGTGTGTCTGTTTGGTTCAGCTGAAGACCCATAGATAAACAAGTACACATCATCTAGGGGCCATCTAGAAACCTCTCGGGCCCTAAGGGGTTTTCAGTCAGCGCGACTACTCACTGCCATGCCTGGCAAGTCGAGGTTTTTGACAAAGACCAGAGACCCAGGATTGGAGTCTGGCTGGAGCGTCAGTGCTTTACAGGCTACAGTCAGGCTGGTGCTGGTGCTGGTGCACTCTGGATGAGTCTGCCTTCCCTTCATGGCTACTGGTGCGCGTGTGTGTTTCTGTATGTAGTTGTGTGTGTGTGTGTGTGTGTGTGTGTGTGTGTGTGTGTGTGTTTCTGTATGTAGTGGTGTTAGGGTGTGTGTGTGTGTGTGTGTGTGTGTGTGTTTCTGTATGTAGTAGTGTTGGGGTGTGTGTGTGTGTGTGTGTTTCTGTATGTAGCAGTGTTGGGGTGTGTGTGTGTTTCTGTATGTAGTAGCGTTAGGTTGTGTGTGTGTGTGTGTGTGTGTGTGTTTCTGTATGTAGTAGTGTTGGGGTGTGTGTGTGTGTGGGTGTGTGTGTGTGTGTGTATGTGTGTTTCTGTATGTAGCAGTGTTGGGGTGTGTGTGTGTTTCTGTATGTAGTAGCGTTAGGTTGTGTGTGTGTGTGTGTGTTTGTATGTAGTAGTGTTATGTTAGGTGTGTGTATGTAGTAGTATTGTGTTTGGGTGTCCTTCCCCATGTGCTGCGTCCACCTGTGTGTCCCTGCCCCCCTCCCTGCTCCTCCCCCCATTGACCCGGCCGTATGACCTCTCAGTTACTCAGGCCAGTTGAAAGGCAGGAAGGTGCACATGGTGCCCGAGAACGAGTTCCACCACAAGGAGGCTCCGCCGGCCACGCGCAGCACCACCCCCGCCAGCCTGCAGAACGGCCCCGCCAGCTCCGCCAAGCCGCCCGCCGCCACCTCCGCCACGGGCAAGGCCGACGAGGGCAACGGAGACGACGCGGGTAAGACGCAGAACATACCGGAAACTTGGGTCCTGTTGTGGTCATGATTCTTGGGAGACGCTGTTGTCCAAAGCAATTTACAAAAATACCAATAAACATTGTCAATAATTTAATCTGTTACTAGTTTCTAGTCAGTTTACAGAATAATAGTTATGGACAAAATAATTGATGTTAACTAGATGTACCGCAGAGCGGTACAAAATATGGCCGCCGCCCAGTCCAGCACATTTTTTCCACAAAAATAAATCACGCTGAAAGGCCTATATGATTCTAACTGTCTCACTAAATTGCATTATCCACACTCAATTCTCGATGGTATCTGCTAGACGACAAGTGCCAAAACATGATTAGTTCATAGATTTCACATGTAAAATTCATTTTATGCAACCCCACCCCCATCTTGCCTGTTCATAATTCTGAGAAATTCTTGAATTGTGTGCGTGTACATGTTTACATTTTGTGTGAATGTGTGCGTGTGCATATGTACGTGTGTGTGTGTGTGTGTGTGTGCGTGCTTGTGTGTTTGTCTGCGTATGTGTGTTTGTGCATGTGCATGCATGCGTACATATGTCTACTGTGTGAGTGTGTCGTATGATATACGTATGATTACTGTGAATGTATGTGTGTTTGTGTGTATCTGTTTATGCACATGTGTGCACATGGAATGGGTTAACATGACCCCTGGAGGCAAACATACAGAAAAAATTGGTCATCCTAGGCCCTACGGTTCTCAAGATATTCACAGAAAACTGTGTCTGCCCTACCGCCCTTTCGGGGGGTCCAGTCCAGCGGGGGGGCTACAGATCAAAACGAAAAACGATGGTTCCATGCTATCCATGTGGGGTTACATGCCCACCAAGTTTCGTGTACCCCGGTCTTTCAGTGTCCCGGGAATCCTTGATGGAAATTTGGACATGCGAAAAAGAAAAAAAAGAAAAAAAATCTGACTAAACCTATATGGCTTCGCTGCGCGGCGGTCATAATAATGTGTACAACATGTACATTCTCAATACAGACCCAGCCTCTCTTAGTCCCACCTGATGCTGTTATCATTTCCTGATGATTTGTTTCGCCCTGCGGGGGATTTTGGAATGTGCGCTTTGTTTAGGAAATAGCCCGTTCCCCTGCACTATGCACAACTATTCCAACATGTTTATGTTTGTGTTGTTTACAATCCCACATGCTGATCGGCTAGTGCTCATCACTGTAGCTTTTGTGGCTCATTATTGCAGCCCCCATCCGCTCGCCAACATGCACATGCCTATTCACCTAACCCCAGCACACACACACGAACACACACACACACACACACACACACACACACACACATGAAACACACACACACACACACATGAAACACACACACACACACACATGAACACACACACACATAAATTCATTATTGGCCTCTCTGAGGACTCGCCCAGCGCTGCCTTAAATTATTCACGTGCACCAGGCACCACCTCACCTCTCATTCACTTTTTATGAGGCGGCGATGGCAGCTGAAGGATGCTCTCCCATTTCCAGCAGTGTACGTAATGTCCACATAAACTCCTCAGGCCGTCCACCTCTGCTTCCCACAGCAGCCAAATTCCCCTGCACTCGCCTCCCCTTAAAAGCAGGCCGTGCCCACTGTGGGTAGAGGGGTGGTGTAGGGGGAACGTTGCCCCCCCCCACACACACACACACACACCACCTCTCCTCCACCCCCCCCTCCTCCATCCTCGGTCACCCCAGCTATTACATACTGCTTTCCTTTTCTATTTATCGCCTGATGTTTTGGTTCCAGTTTTTTGCACTTAACACAATGGGTGTGTGTCAAGTGTCGCAGCCGTAAGTGTATATTGCTGTAATTTATGAAAATTGTTCTCTTTCTCCCTCCCTCCCTCCCTCTCTTTCTCCCTCCCTCCCTCCCTCCCTCTCTTTCTCTTGTGTTCCTTTTTTTACGATTGGGCTCGCAGAGAAATCGAAGGACAAGTCTCAGACGGCTAAGACGGGCAGTAAGAGCACCAGCGCAGCCCTCAAAGCCAGCAGCAGCAGCAACGGCAGCAGTACCCCAAACAGGTCAGCTGACCACTGCACCTCCAACACCTCCACCTTTCGCCCCATCTCTCGCACACACACACACACACACACACACTGCACAACACCTCCACCTTTCGCCCCATCTCTCGCACGCACACATACACACATATACACACATACACTGCACAACACCTCCACCTTTCGCCTCATCTCTCGCACGCACACATACACACGTATACACACACACACTGCAAAACACCTCCACCTTTCGCCTCATCTCTCTCACACACACACACACACATATATATACACACACACACTGCAAAACACCTCCACCTTTCGCCTCATCTCTCTCTCACACACACACACACTACAGAACACCTACACCTGAGCCTGTCTCTCGCTGTCCCTTTTACACACACACACACACACACACACACACACAGAGGTAAAGTACAGCTCTCATCTCCTCCCATCGCCCTCAGGTGTGTAGTGAGCAGCTTTTATTATTCCAAGCCCTCTTGCACAGGAGTGAAAGGAAGGGGGCGTATAAATCAATCACTTTCTCCAGTTCTTTGCGTAGTCCGTGCTTTGATAATCAAATTGGACCGTGTTCCGGGGGCTACTGCCACGTTGCCGTTTCATTAAACGGAGCTGTCTTAGGGTCGGGGTGGGGGGCTCGCTCTCCAGCCTCCGTTGCTTAATGTTTTCCAACAATTGGCAGGAGAGTCTGTTAAATTAGCCGCGTGGAGCATCGCTTTAATAGAAATATTTCATAGCGCATGGTGCCGGGTCGAGGGGTGGGGAGAGGGGGGGGGGGGGATGCGGCCATTTATTTTGGTTGGAAACAGTGTGAAGATAATGAGGGAGTAATAGATTCCTGAGGGGGGATTTTAGCGCAAGTTTGTAGGGGTCAGGGAAAGTGCCTCCGTCACCAGAGAAATGGCGGATGCATAATTCACCGTAATGAAGAGAAAGAAGAACCGGAAAAAAGACAAGAAACTGAAATAAAAACGGGGTCAGGGAAGACCTGCCAGGTACAGATGTCTACAGATCGGGTAGCTCCGTATTGAAGAGCTAGGCGCTAAGAGTCAACTCACAAGCAAATCTCCGGTCAGTCAGGTGTGTTTGGTGTCCTAGTGGTGTAGAAGTGACCAGGTTTATTCTCAAAACCTCAAAGATGACCCGTTACTGAAAAAAATCAAAAATGTCTGTTGCTTTACAGTTCCAAAATGTGATATTTCAAGTCATTCCGTAGTAAATGTGTTGTTGTGAAGTGACCTTTGCTCTCTGTGTGCCCCTTAGCACCAAATCCAGCAAGGAGAAGGAGGAGAAGGGCAGCAAGGACAAGAAGGAGAAGAAGGACAAAGCCCCGGGCAGCACCCCCGAGTCCAAAGCCGGCGGCAAGGACAAGCAGCAGCCCAAGGACGAGCGCTCGACCCGGGACAGCAGCGGCGGCGGAGAGAAGGGCCAGGACGGCCGCGAGAAGACGCCCAAGTCCGAGAGGGACAAGCGGAGCAAGGAGGAGAAGCTGCAGAAGGAGGAGAAGAGCAAAGACGTCGGCGGCGGCAAAGAGGAGCGCGACGCCAAGGAGAGCAAGAGCCGGGACGGCGGCAGCGGCAGCAGCAAGGGGGACAAGAGCGGTGCCGGCAGCCAACTCAAGTCCCCTGTCCCCCGCTCCGACGGAGCCGACTCTGAGCGGGGTAAGAGAGAGAGAGAGAGAGAGAGGGAACGAGAGAACAGGAGAGGAGAATAAAGAGAGGCAGTGAAGGAGCAATGGAAACAGAGGGAGGAAGGAGAGAGGCCAGGGTTGTTCTACCAGACTACATCACAGCACAGGTTTCACAGGAGTCAGGACACTCAGCCTAGAGGACTCCATTCTGCCAGATTTGGAACCATCATGTTATGGAATGTTGTTGATTGAATACATTCTACAGTACGATGCTGTTTTAAATGACAGGCAGTGTAATGAATACCTCTGAAGACCACACTGGCCACACTAAGACATGGGCTAAGAGAGGGTCTGAATGAAAGAGAGACATCCCAGAGAGAGAGAGAGAGGGAGGAGAGTGAGAAGAGAGAGGAGCAAGTGCCAGGGACACACTGAAGTGCTGCTAAACATTTTATAGGTGACAGACGGTGAACACAAGCGGAACAAAAAGACTTGACTTCCACAGAGAAAGAGTAATGCGCTTGAGCTCGTCATATTTATCATATTTATTTTCAACTCGTCATATTTATCTTCATATCATTTAGGCCATCTCTAGGCTCATCTATACCTGGAAATGATCTACATAAATATGCCATGCTGAGTACATTTCTGAACCCTCCAATGAAAAACAGTGATGCGCACCAATAAGACCTACTCGTACATCATCAGCTGTAATTCTCTCTGTAAAATGGCTGCCATAAATCAATATCCTTTTAAAAACGGCAAGTGGCTGAGGAGCAGTTCTGATGATGAGGCGCCAACTCCAAACCTTCATGGAGTCGGGTTCCAAATCCAGCTTGTCTTGTTTTCTTGTTTTTATTGTGTTCAACTTGTAGAGAGGGAAAGAACATCTCTAAAATCTCTCTTTCTGTGTACACACACACACACACACACACACACACACACACACACACACACACACACACACACACACACACACACACACAGTCAGTTGTGTGTATTCACTTGTTTGTAGTGCTGGGTAAAAGAATTGTCTCCTTTTGCTAACCAAATCCTTCTCTCTCTTTCTCCCTCTCTCCCTCTCCCTGCAGAGCTAAAGAGACGAAAGCTTGACACCCACTCTTCGCCATCCCACTCCTCCACTGTTAAGGTTAGTATAGCCTGAGGAGAGCTGTGCCCTTGTTTCCTCTTGTCCCTTCCTGGTCGGAGAGAGAGAGAGAGAGCACGTGCTGTTTTCCCCCAGCGTTGGTCGTCCCTGCACCTCCTGCCCCGCAGAGAGGGAGAGAAAGAGAGGAAAAAGAGAAAAAGAAAACGAGGGAGAGAGAGAAAAAAGGAGGGAGCCACAACGACGGAGGAGGAGGAGGAGGAGGAGCTCTCTGTCTTCAGTGGTGGGGGTTAATGAGAAAGCTTCGTGTTACAGCCTCATATGGACTATTTTTTTTTTTTTTTGTCTCGTTTTCTTTTTTCTTCTTGGAAAACCGCCTTGTGAGATCTCCTTTTGTGGTGTAGATAATTATTTTTCTATGATAAAGTTATAAGGACTTGCCAAAAAGATATACATGTTCAAATATAGCAGTTAATATCTTTTTTTTACCTCAACTTTAAAAAAAAAGAAATTATGTAGCTTTTTTGTACATGCTTTAGACGGAAAAAGAATCCGCCCAAGTGCCTTAGAGAATTTTTGTGTACAAAAGTCTTTTTTGTGAGTTTGTAAATATAGATATTAAATATATTTTTTTGAGCCTCATACTATTTCCACCCCCACGTTCTATAATTTTTTTCTCTGGCTTTTTTCCCCCTGCTGTGTCCCCCAAGCACAGCGTTTTTAAGCCTAGCTGGTGAAGAAAGCGGTGCCTTTTTTGTTGTTGTTATTGTTGCCGTTTGGTGTTTTTTTGGGGGTTTTTTGCACGGCTCGCACTAAGCCGGGAGGAAATAAGTATGTGTGTGCGTGCGCTTGCGTGTGTGTTTATCTCCATCAAGATGAGATGCTGCTGAATTACGTACGCATGGTGCCCAAGCCCCCCTCCCCCTCATCATCCTCATCGTCTTCATCATCCTCCTCCTCCTCGTCCTGCTCCCACTACTACTTCGCCTCTCCCTGACGTCCACTTGTTCGACCGCTGTGAAGGACGGGGGTGGGGTCGGGTGGGGTCGGTCGGAAAGAGAGAGGGATGAGTGCATGCTGGAGAAGAGGGAGAGAAGTTGGAGCCAACACCTCGCTGTGTCGCCCAGCCTGCTACGACGATATGTCTCCATTTTTTTTTTTTTCCCCCACTGCTTCAACGGCTGTTATGTAAGAAGACCACGCTGGTGCACCTGTACCCTCTGCAGAAGAGCTGCGTCTCAGGAAGAAAGCCCACCACGCACCTCCCCTAACCCCGCAAACCCTCGCATCAGATCCAGACCGACACTCCTCCTACGCACACACACATCCCACCAACCTGCCTGCGTCCAGATCCAGAGACCACCCACCACTCCACTCCACTCCTCCCCCCCCACCCACGCTCAGAGAGCCCCCGAAGCAGCAGCACTGAGGCGGCGCGAGATGGGCCCTCCAGCCATTCAGCGGAGCAGCCACCCTGGGCCTGCCGGTGAGAGCAGCGTTTATAAAAAGCAACGAGGAGCAAAGCGTCCAAGCTGCCACTGGAGGAGGGGAAAACGAAAAACAGCGTGTGGGCGCAGCCTCTCCAGAAGGATCTACAGCGCTCCATGGAGAGGAGGAGAAGGAGGAGGAGGTGGGGGTGGTGTGGGGGAGATCCTGCTCCTCCACCATGCACCTCCACCTCTCCGAGTCCCTCAACCTCCTGCCAAACCCGGCATGATCCCATTACTTACACATTCCCCTAAGTGGGCTCCAGTAAATGCAACACCCCCTGAAGGTTGGCTTGCATCCATCTAAAAACAGAATCCTATCCCAGGCTCTTGTCACTTAGATGTAGTGCTCACAAACACCCACACTTTGAATTGCTAGGAATATGTTTGTCGATTTGTATTATTTAATTCATTTTCCTTCTCGATTCTCACATTAAATCAGCTCTTTGGTGACTTGGTGAACCATCCATATGTTTTTTTTTTATTATTATTATTATTATTACTACTACTTTTTTACTTTTAGATGTTCAGCTGACATACCCCATAGAATAGGCAAAGTCTTTCATTTGAAATTCTCTTTGTTATAACTTTTTGTTATAACAGTCAAGTGGCTTTGCTGCCTCTAACGCTGTGAAAGTCTTGAGTCCTTGAAGGTCTTTGGGGGGTTGTGTTGAGTGACGGCCGGCCCTGCCTCCACCCCCCTCTCTGTCTGCCGCTGTGTCCAACCCCCTCCAGCTCATCTGTCATCTCCATTCATTCCTACAGGACAGTCTCAACGACTTCAAGGAGTCCGCCTCAAAGGTTTGAGCCCTTTTTAATGCTTCGCTGTTACCTGTCTGTCGTTTCCTCCCGCCCCCTTCCCCTCTGTCTCTTTCAAATACCCGTTGTCATGTCCTCTGGCACGTCAGCCAGAAGGCGGCCCACTGGTACATTCATAGTGAAGTGGGAATAAAAGCGGTTCCTCATCTTGTCCAGTGGGAGAACACCTCAAGATTCTACTAGGATGTTTGTCTCATTCCACTGTCTCACAGGAAAGCTTCCATTTAGGATATGTTTAGCACCTGATGTAGCAGTTGTGAGGTGGAGCCTTTCCCCTAGGTTCTAACACCCTGCTCTGCCTTTCTCAAATGTGTCTTGGTCAGTCCTAACCCACATGGACAGCTGTATACATGCTGTTTACACCCATGTCAATGGTGTACAGCCAAATACAGAGGAATTGCTTACTACTTATTTCGTGTTCACCTCTTCCACCGATAATCTCTTGGTCAGGGAAGCATTAGCATTTACACTACAAAAGATAAGTGGGTGAGTGCCCCTTAAACATCGCCAAGTGATTTGAGTGATCGGATCACAAGGTATCTCTATTTGGCATGGTCCTCTTGTGATGCAGTCAGTCCAAACTCTTTGCTGACCCAATAGGTTTTGCAAAGAACCCTTTATTTTTATGATTGGTCTGTGTAGAGCTGTTAATGACTATTTTATGACTAAAGTCAGACCTTATTCTGAAGGGAGTTTTTTTTAGTTTGCACATAAAAATTATGCTTCATCATGTCATTCCCCATTAGCACTGGAGATGTATATGGTTAACAGGAGCTACATTTTCCCTGCCAGGTCCATTTTCTCTGCCACATCCTTCTGCCAGACAACCCCCCCTCCCCCTCCTTTTTAAAATGGCTGTATTGCCCACTCTGGTAATGTCATTTCCACTTGACAATGGCGCTCCCCTTCTCACAGTGCCCTGTGCTGCCCTCAGACTTCTCAGTTGTGTGATTCGTCTGAAGCAGCTTGCTTGGTCTGCTGTTCTTTACCGAGTCCCTTTGAATAGCTGCCGTCTACTCAGAGGAGATAAAAAATGCCCCCATCCCCCCCCGTCATTCGTCTTCCTTTCTTTTGTTGTGGTGGTCACTGACGGAAAAAACGACGGGATATTTGAAAATATGCTGATTGCACAGCGCTCAGTTAAAGGGAAAGAAATAAGTGCAATGAAGGGGGGGGGGGGGGGGGCTTGTGACGGAATTTTCCAGCAGGCAGTCATTTACGCATATCAAAGGGAACTTAATGCTCCCAAGGTGCTCCCTGGTATTATCTATGCAATTATGGTATTAAAGCTACACATATGACTGTGCAAAGGCTAATGGTGTGAGCCTGACCGTGTCAGAGCAGGCGATACACACTGCAGCATTCACTGAACTCGCTGAACAGAAGGAATTTTTCCTACTTGTGTGTCTCAATTGCATATTTAAAACAAATGTTATTGATTAAACCTTTCCTGCATGATGAATTGGCAACAGGGATGGGGGGAAACAGGAATGGATTAAGGTGCAAATAAGAGGAGACAAAATGTGTTTGTTTCGTAGGAACATGTCAATTTCAGTGTGCTGGTAAAATGCACTTACGAAAGTAACTAGGACCTTGCATATGTAACACAGCCATTTCAATAACTAATCATGTTCACCCTAATGAATGAAACTATGCAACACACTGTAATAATTTTGCATGATACCAGATTTGAGCTCAATGGTAGCAGTCTAACATATCACAGTAGGCTAATTCATTCAGTACACTGACTCTTATAACCTATTATGCTAATTTATTTAATGTAGCTAAACTGAATGTTCCACTGAATAAATAATTTGATTGAATCAACTTAATAATCAAAATCAACGTCTTTAAAGCACCAAGCAGTTCATTTTAGGGTGTTTTTACTCCTATCTACAATTTGGAATGTTGGAGTTAACATTCATTTGTTCATAATTGTGGTACTTATCTGGGAGACCTACTGGACAAAATGATATGTACTTTGAGGAATCGCCAAGGAGCTGCTACAGTTTGCGTGCTTTACCTCATTCCGAAATGCTAAGTAATTACACATGGCTACAGGAACCATTTAGCTCAAAGTTGTGGAGTAAACCTTGTAGTGGGGTTGAATTAGATCACATTCCTACCACAAATAAACCACTCCAGAATTATTTTGAGACCATTTCCACTCTAGGATCTCATAGTCTCCACACTAATGTGATTATTCTGCCCACACCTGCCTAAACAAAATGCACCAATGGGTCAAACAAACCAGGAGAGTATTCCAAGTATATTGTTTAGTGACAAACCTGGGTAAGTTAACTCCGACTAAGTAGTAAACCACCTACAACAAGAGCCCTATGGCAAGCCATACAGCTCTGCTATTAGGAGGTTTACTTACTCAGTTAACTTACCCAGGTTTGTCACTAAGCTATGTTCTTGGAATACCCCCCAGTTTTATGAGTCTGATTTAACCAGACTAAGTGGCACAGGTGTGAAATCACCATTGAAAGATCCATACTGATCAGCTGCAAAGCAGGTGAAATGCTATACATATGATTTCTGCATCAATTAGCTCAATTTTGATCAGCCTGGAAATACATATGCTCATCAAAAAGATAATTACCTTTTCATTGTGTCAAGTTGATTACTAATGGAATCAATTGTGGCATCCTTGATGAAAACGAACACCCTCTATGCTGCACGTGCCTTGTGTTTTGCTGTGTGGATTTGGATTAGGATTTAATGGATGTTTTGTGTGACCTTTTTGGCCTATTGCAGATTAAAGTCTACTTTTTGTTTTTTACACAAGATTCTTAGAGTAGATTGCAAACGTATTTGTTTGTTTGCTGGATGATTGCATTTCTAAACCTCATTATTTGTTGTTTTGTATAATGTGATTTTCCATGAAATCACATGAATGGTGCTTAAAGCAGATGAATGATGCATGTGGTCCTCTAAAGGTGAACAGTTTCATCGCTACACCATGTTGTTCAGTTGTTCTGGATCACTCCTTGAAGCTGTCCAAGCTCTTCATTGGCAACGTCATCACAGACACCAGTTATGCTAGCACAGCCTAGCATGCTCCAAAGCTGGTTTCCCAGCAGTTCTCCATATAAGCCTGAATTAGTTGGTTGCTGTTAAAAACTGATAGTCAAAGCGGTTTGATGTGCATTTCATTAGAGGGCTTAAATGTTGCTTTTCCTAATGTTAGCTTAAATGGTGCTGGTCCCCGGCAAGTGCCCAGCACAAGTGCATATTCACGTTCATTTGTTCCGTTTATGCCTAGCTGAGCTGAGCTGTGTTCAGTGTCTCACCCTTCAAATTATGTTTTCACCAAAGGGAGATGAACTCTGTCTAATGAAGGTGAAAACCAGAGTTGTACGTTTGCTACGAGCCCCTTGCAGTACAAATGTTGGTTGTCCTCAGTAGCAGGCCATTCTGCTTTAAACGATCATGCGGCACTTTCATCAGTGTGGTATGGTGTGCAGGGGTGAAAGCTGTCACCTTTTGCTTCCTCTAAGCACATACCTGAACTGCTCAGATGAACGCCTGCTGGAGGCTCGAGCTAGTTTTGTGCACAGAAGGGGAAAGATGAATGTAGTTTTTCTCAGAAGCCCAAGCTAATTAGGCTCAGGAAATATGGCTCTTCGCGGCAGTAAAGGCTGGTTCAAAGCACTCAGAAAAGTCACTGTTTTTACAGTTTTCCACAGCAATAATGAGTGGGCCCATCTTGAATGAGCACACATGCGAACACACACACACACACACACACACACACACACACACACACACAAACACACAAACACACTCCTGTCTCTCACAGCACTTACAATACCTTTTATACATCTCCAGTATAAATTTCTATCTTTTGTCTCGATATAATTAACTTTCTCATTTATATAAAGTGATGGGTAGTTAGTTGAGTTTGGACTGTATTTTTCCCCTGGGCCACGTTGACAGTTCACTGTAAATGTTGACAGTTGCAGAAGAAAACCAAAGGCCACGTGTGTGTGTGTGTGTGCGCGCGCGTCTTGTCGTTGCTGACACTACACACGCCACACATGCTCACTTTGACAAACTGTCTCCCTCTGATCTCTAAGCTGCTGATCACGCTGAAGTCGAATTGTCTTTATTCCTCCAAATCTGCCGCTGGATGCCGTCCTTACGGTTTCGCTTCACTGATCGCTTTGTCAAATCTTTTTGCCAGTCCTTTCTGCCTTCTGTCCATATCTTTTGGGCCTCAACATTGAGGAATGCTGGGAGAAATCACATAGTCTATTGTACTAATGAAATGTGAATACATATCATACACATAAATGATGCACAGTGGCTCCACTAGATCTGTATTCATTGTTTAGTTTACACAAAACAAAAATGCAGTGTTTTTCACTTTTCTTCTTTCTCCTACTTTTTCATATAAGCGCACTGAAATTATCGCACATCTCACTCCCACTGCAACATGGTGACATTGACATGCAACATTGTATGCTAAATATTAATACTGGCAGCACAACAGGGAGAACAGGATGTTTCCCCCCCCCTCTTAATCAGGAGATAGAAACAGCTTTGGCTGCTCTTGAGCTCACAGAGAGCCAAAAGTGTGTGTGTGTGTGCGTGTGTGTGTGTAGGTGCTCGTTGTGATTGGGTGGTAGAGAGGGACAGGCCGGTGGTGTCGTGCGGGGGTGTGATGTCCAGGTGCGAGGACTCGCCGAGCCTCTAGTCGACTCTAATGGGGCGTGCTAATGAAGCTTCACAGGACAGCCACGGCTGCTGCTGGCTCAGCCATGCCACACACGCATACAAGCAGTGACACGCACACAACCCCCTCCCCCCTGGACGCAGGCATGTTTAACCCCTTCCTTCCCACCTTCCTCACAGCATTATGGAAACCACAACACATCCGCTTTGTCCAAAAGCAAAGAGAGGGAGGTGGAGAAGAAAGAGTGTGAGAAGGCCCGGGACCGCTCCAAAGAGAGGGAGAAGAGGGAGGACCGGAAGGAACGCAAGCGAGTGAGTCCGTCCATCTACCTGTCCATACATCCGTCCAGTGCTGAATCCTCTTGTTCTCCTATAAGGACTTTTAGGTTGACGATGTAGTTATGTTTTTGTACGTTATCGAAGGATGATTGTCATGGTCAAGAGTTTCTGTTGCCTTTGGTTTTTTTACATGTTATTTTTGAGCATCCTTTCAACCAAGTTTCGTAATTTGCCATACAGCTTGAAGCTTCCATTTAAATTTAAATAGATAGTGCTCTACACTGATATCGAGTCAAACATGACGGAGCAGCAAAGCAAGTACCCGTGTCAAGTAGCCGTTTTGATGGGGCTCACTCTCCCCTCTTCTCCCGTGCGCTGTGCAAATCTTTTCATCCAGGACCACTCCAACAACGAGCGTGAGATGAGCCAGGAGATGAAGCGCCGCAAAGATGAAAATGGAACGAGTGAGTCTGAATGGCATCCCCTTCATTTGGTCTGGAGAGGGAGAGAGAGCGGGAGGGAGGGAGAGAGAGCGGGAGGGAGGGATGGAGGGATGGAGGGAGAGAGAGGCATGCAGTCTCTGTCCTCTCCATGGCCTACTGACCTGTTCTCTCTCTCTCTCTCTCTCTCTCTCTCTCTCTCTCTCTCTCTCTCTCTCTCTCTCTCTCTCTCTCTCTCTCTCTCTCTCTCTCTCTCTCTCTCTCTCTCTCTCTCTCTCTCTGTTTGTGCATGCACTTCCTTCTATATTCTCTTTCTAACATACTCCAACCTCCATATTGTCTGTGCAACATACTCCAACTACTAGGGATACACGATATATTATTGGCCGATAAGTGAAAAAATGAAAATATTATTATCAGTCCGATAACAGAATTCTGGCCGATAATTTGCGCCTAATTTAGGCCTACGTAAGGTCCGTCTGGCTACACTGAGCTACTTGAACCTGGTTGGCTATACTTTTTCCTCAATATAATGTCAGCGGTGTGAATGTATTTCACCACTCTAACAAAATCTGTGGATATGCGTTCATTTGGGAATCTGTGCATCTCAAAATCCTCTTGTGAATGATCCGCCATTTAACCTTACCAGAGCGGAGCTCAGCCCTATCTAGAGTCGTCTGCACTTTACCGCGCTGGTTGGGGAAACAAATAAACAAACTCGTTAGTGGGAGGAGTACATAAGTAGGCCTAGTTCTAAGTTGTGTTTTAGTATTATATTTACATTACTTTAGCTTGGGTTTTGTATTATTACCTAGAAATATGCTAACCATTCCTGCTTCAGTTCCAGACAGGTCATCATAATAAGTTATTAAAACCTTTGGGGCTAATCCCTTTCATTTCTGCTGCAGCAGGTTGTGCGCAACAGAGTAGACGGACATAAGATACAGTCTGAGGAGTTGCAGCTTTATTCAGTTACCCGCAGTTGAAACTAAACCCAAGTTTCCCTCATTGATTCCAAACTCTGATTTGGTCGCTATACTGTAGCTTATTCCCAGCTAAGCCTTTTATGAGTGTTTAGTCCTAAATGAAAACGATTCATACTCTCTAGCCACTCACTCGCAATTCACTGACGTCAGGTTCACTTAAAGGAGCCACACTGTAGGGCTAGGCTACTGTTATGTTGACTGCTGTACTATTGAGGACTGTTATGAGTTCTGTCCATCATTTGGTGGTAGGTAAAATTACTGCAATACAATTATGCTTATTAAATGCTTTCCCCAAATCACTTTTCACAATTTTTTTTCAAGAGTAATATTATCGGTTATCGTATCGGTATCGGCCACAACAAACCAATAAATATCGGTTATCGGCCCTAAAATTCCATATCGGTGCATCTCTACCAACTACCATTTTCTACCTTCCCTCACTTTTCTGTTTCTTTCCTTTTCATATCCATGTGACTCGGTGTACTCTCTGTCTCTGCCCCTTCCTTTGCTTGCCCTTGTCTCCCTCTCCTTCCCTCCCTCTCCTTCCCTCCCTCGGTTCTGTGTGATCTTGCTCACGTGTGCTGTGTCCCTGTTTGGCTCAGACTCCTCCAAGCACAGCAAGAGCGCCAGCCCCTCCGACTCGCCCCGCTCGGCCGACAAGGACAAGAGCAAGAGCTCCAAGTCCAACAGCAAGGAGAAGAGCGACCTGGCCAAAGCTGAGAAGACCTCAGGGGGAAAAAAGGTACACACACACACACACACACACACACATTTTCCATGTAGCACACTGTGAGTGTGCTGTTGCTTTATTGCTCGCTAACAGGTGTTTGTATGAGTTACCTGTGAGTTAGACTGAAATGGCCAAACCTGTGGTTCCTGAAGAGAAGCACTCTGCTTCCTTTGTAGAGAAACATATCAGAAGGATTTTATTGATTCGGCCAGGCTTGGAATTTCACCATTCTGGAGGCAAGGCCACTTTGCCCTCAGTTGGGCATATTTGGTGGGGGGCACAAAGGCCACATGTCAGGGCACCAAGGCCAAAGTTAACTATACAGTAGTAGGCTATAAAAATGATCAAAGTTGTATTTAGCCTATTCACTGCAGTAGACCTGCATCACTGTGTGAAACATTACAAAAATATGAAACATGACATATTACATAGAACTGTAAATCATCTCATCATCTAATAATTACAGATATCTTGGCTATATATAACATTTATTTTATATTTGGCCTGCTATGAAATCATGTATTGAACAATTTAAATTTACGGCACAGCTCAGCTTTAAGAAACTCAAATAGCCTAGATACATGCTTAGCATTTTGTGATCATTAAGGCTACTTTCACATACTCTTAGTCAGCTGTCCTCTGATTTACCAATATCTAGGCGATATTTGTAACATTTATTTTATATTTGGCCCGTTATGAAATCATGTGGAACAATTTAAACACATTGTAAAACTTAAAGCCCAAATTTGGAGACATCCATGCATGTCGAAATTTACTGCAAATTCAAAACTGGATTACTCTGGAACGGCTAACTGTACAGGGGACTGCTTTACACCTTTGTGTTCGGTAAGGTCTGCTGTTTATTCTGATATATGGTTTGTCGTGTTAAAAGACGGGTTTTTTTCTTTTCTTTTTCGCATGCCCAAATTTCCGTCAAGGATTCCCTGAAAGACCGGGGTACACGAAACTTGGTGGGCATGTAACCCCATATGGATAGCATGGAACCGTCGTTTTTCATTTTGATCTGTAGCCCCCCCGCTGGACTGGACCCCCCGAAAGGAGGGTAGGGCAGACACAGTTCTCTGTGAATATCTTGAGAACTGTAGGGCCTAGGATGACCAATTTTTTTCCGTATGTTTGCCTCCAGCGGTCATGTTAACCCATTTCATGTGCACACATGTGCACAAACAGATACACACGCACACACATACATTCACAGTAATCATACGTATGACACATACTCACACAGTAGACATATGTACGCATGCATGCACAGGCACATACGCAGGCACACACACAAGCGCACACACACACAAGCGCACACACACACACACACACACACACACACACATAACATAAACATGTACATGCACACAATTCAAGAATTTCTCAGAATTATGAACAGGCAAGATGGAGGTGGGGTTGTATAAAATGAATTTTACATGTGAAATCTATGAACTAATCATGTTTTGGTACTTGTTGTCTAGCAGATACCAGTGAGAATTGAGTGTAGATAATGCAATTTAGTGAGACAGTTAGAATCATATAGGCCTTTCAGCGTGATTTATTTTTGTGGAAAAAATGTGCTGGACTGGGCGGCGGTCATATTTTGTACCGCTCTGCGGTACATCTAGTTTACTTTTCTCGCGAACCGTTCAACACCGCAATTATCGGCTAACATCATTTAAAAGCTGAGAAAAAACTCTTTTATGTGATACTTATGATGTTTGTGTGATGAATAGGCTACTTCACGAGTAGTTCAACTGAGAAGAATGGGTGAATTTGGACGCACTTTCTTTCTTGCGCTCACTTTCTCCACTGAGTAAAAGACTAAATTAATTTGCGCTGTGAATGCTAAGATTATTTTGACAGGCCACAGGCTAAATAAAAATCGCTATTAGTAGGACGCAAAGCAGAATATTGAAAGAAGGGGGCACCAAGGCCACCGTGGCCTGTAAACCTATGATTATCAAAGGGGCTTCACGGCCAACCCAAGGGGCAACGACGGCCATGGCCGTCTTGGCCGCCGTGAAATTCCTACCCTGGATTCAGCTATTTTCAATAACCTTATCAGTGCACTTGTATTGGCTCTTTTTTGATTACTTAAAAATAGCTTTAACCTATTTTAAAATTCAGAATAGGATTAGAATTTACTGGTTTGAATATAATCAAATGTTTTTTGAGCAGCAAGAATAAGACTGTATAACTCATCATGATCTGACTGGAAACACATCTAAAATAGGCTAATAACCACGCTAGCGTGCTCGATTCATCTACAATACAGCTGTGGATTAGCAACTGTGCGAATAGAGCAGATAACAACATCGCTCTCTGTTGACATTTTTATGCTTGTTGAACAGGTGTAGTTATATAGTATTTGCTTTTTCCTAAGGTTTCACTACGCTTACTTACAGTAACGAGCATAGTCGATACAGTATGTAGCAAATAAACTTATCTTCCCTTTACCATCTGTGACCTCTCTGCTCTGCTGTTTGCTGACTTCACTCTGTGTGTGTGTGTGTGTGTGAGTGTGAGCCCTGACACAGACAGCAGGGGTGAGGCCCCAGCGGGATGATGAATTACACTAAAAAGAGTACCGATAAAAAGAACATGTAATGGTAACTAGTTGCCACTTATCCCACTTCCACAATCCTATAATCTTTAATGATTTAGCCCCGGGTCCTGTTTTAATACAGTTTCGGTACCGATCCCTAGTTCCATTGATATTTTCCTAGTGGTTAGGGTCTAGAACTTCTATTCTAAAGGGAACAAAGCAAGGACACAATAGTATAACAGCACAGATCGCGTGCAGAGCATGTTGGTGGCATATGGAAACTATTCCACAGTAATAACCTTCTCTGGTTGGTAGATGGTTAGGAGCAAAGCAGACCGGAGGAAGCCAGCTGATCAGCATGATGTGTTCTGCACCACGATGATGGGGGAGCACGAGCGGCATGAGTGAATCTTGGCATTGAGTACTTTACGCCATGACTCCAGCAGCTTGGGGATCCGTTTGCCTCATCTGTCCAGCGGATTTGATGAACTTTGGCCACAATGAGGCGTAAAACTTCCGCTGTTCTCAGATCAGCAGGGCCTCCTCAGTGTTGGTTGATTACCAGGGCCCTCGGTTTCATTATGGGGTCGTAATGGATGTATTAATGCGGTGACAATCGTCCCACCTTCTGTATCTCATCAGCTGTCATGTCATCACATCTGTTTCTTGCCTTTACATCAGCTTGTATAGATCACCCATTACACACCATTAACAGCTCTCACATGAAAAGAGCCCAAGAAATTTGTGGACCATTGTGTAGAACATTGTCAGTTGTGAGCCATAAATCCTCTTCTTCTCTAGGCTCAAGGTAATGGTATGACGATTTGCACCTGAAAATGCCTTTAGCTTTTAGATTTTAGATTGGTGTCGTCTTTTTTTCCCTTCAAGGGGAACCTATCCTGTTAATTAAAGAAAAGGGCCTTTAGCTGCAGAGTTCCGTGTTCGTCTCATGACTCATTATGTCTTTCTTCTCTCCCTCCACCGCAGGAATCCAGACACGACAAGGAGAAGTCTGAGAAGAAAGAGAAGCGAGAAAGCACCGGCGCAAAAGAAGACAAAAAACAATATCCTTTGATGACGACAAATTGAGCGACAGTGAAACTACACTTACTGGAGTTTGCGCTGTAGTGTCGAAACTGGAGAAGCATTTTGATCTTTTGAGAGACGGCGGGCTTAAAAAAACACAACAAACATAACAAATAGAGGGAGATGATTATCTGGTCTCCAGAAGCTTGACAAGTTGTATGCATTTCTACAGTATGACAATAGCGTTCTTTTCTGATGTCTGTGTGTGTGTGTTGTGCTGTGATGGATGTCCATATTTTGCCTTAACGTTGTCACTCATAAGTCCTCTGAGAAGCACAGATAATGTGTTCCTGTGTGGTGGGGGGTCGAGGCTTCTCACTTTTCAGGTAAGATGAATGCACCCTGGGCTCAGTGTTGAACAAGCTTGAATTGTGTTGAATGAACTGAATTGATTCATTACCATGGTATTTTACTCGATTTGCATCAGTTGCCTCGCGCAGTTGGCTGGCACCTTGACTGACCATGACTTTGTCCAGTCAGTAGCCCTTGTAGTTCCTTCAGGAAATACATCTATCTTAATACAATACAAATACAATACAGGAGTCTGTTATTCCTAATGCATAATACATTTTAGGTATGTAATCTGAAAATTGACTGTAAAGCTGATGGTATGCTCCTCCGTGCAAATTTGCGTGTCGAAGAGGTGCATCATTCATGCGCGGTCCCAATTGTTGGAAAGCACACAAACCGCCCACATGCGCGTTGACTACTTAATTCTCGTCACACGCCATGCATGTGGGACACAGACGTGGGAGCATGTCACGGCCTTAAGCCTTTAACCTTTGTAAACATTAAAAAATTGGCATCTTGGCTAGAATTTAATTTTTATTTGTTTAAATCAATTTTTTAATCTGATTAAATTCCAAACTTGTAAGGCATTAGCTCGTGGATTATTCTTGTCTGACCGCTTTTCATGTTTTTTCTGCTTAGAATTCCTTCCTTTGGCCTGCGACACCATTGGAGTAGCTTTGGTCTCCAGGGAGTTTTTTTTTTCTCCTCCCCACCATGTGGCAGTCTTACTGCTTTTCCCCGTCATCGTATGAGAGGATTTCTGTGCATACACACACACACGCGCACACATGCACACACACACACAGAGCCACCCTTTGCCTGCATTAAGTACTCATAGTGTTGCCTAGACAAAAGTCGTAGTTCGTATTTTAACCAGCGTTCTCCTTGTGTATTTTCAGTAACTTGCTGAAAGGTCAATTCTTTTAAATATTAGCACAATGTGCTGCTGATGTCATACATGGGTGTACTCTTGAGTATGTGGTGTTGCTTTCCAGACATGCCTGCATTTGTATCATTTCCTCCTCACCATGTTATTGTTTTATATTATGGTGCAATTTAAACAAGTCAACATGTCAACTCAGTTTGGATTTTATTTATTTTTTTCTTTTATATTTTAGCTGTGAGTGGGAAGTTAAGGCACCGGTGTTTGAGACAGTACCAATGGTTTATTTGTATATTATGTGTACATAAATAAAATGGTTACATGTTATGAGCCATCACTGTTACTTTAATTTGTCACTTGCTTCAATTCTTTTTTTCTTTTTTTTCAAATCAAGTTTTTAAAAGATTTGTACAAAAATGGCAACATGGATTTCACACAAACAGATTATAAATTAGGAGGCATCTGAACTACTTTTTGGAGTTTTTAATCTGCTGTATTCAAGTGTATGCTTTTTTCTAAATAAAGATAGTTTTCATAGTGGAATCTGGCGGTGTTGTATCTTTTGTGAGAAGTGCTTTTATTGTGACTTGTACGTTAGAATCATTACACAACGCCACGTCGGTGTCATTAGATTGTTAAAGTATTCTGTTAAAGTGTGAATACAGTGATGCACTACTGAACTTGTGGTTTTGTTCTCGTGTTCCTTTTTGTAACTAAACTGGAAGAGGTTATAAGACTCCACTTACTATTATGGTCCCGGAGTATCATCCAGTTTTACCTAAGTCATTTGAACCATTCATGGTATAATGTATAAAGTGTGGGGACATGCGTCAACACAGAGGTCAAAGGGAAGAAGGCCCAGTAGCTCTTGAATCTTGTGATGTAACCAGAAACTGCAAACAGGCTTTAGTCCTGTCTCATTGAGTCCCTAACAATACTGGTGATGTTCATACTCTCAAAGACTAGTATGCATACTGTCACACAACCTCCTACTACTTAAATTTTGGTTGTGAAACTGCGGACGTACCTCTTGGTTAGGGGCAGTCTTGCTAATGAGCATTGATCACAATGCTACAGAAAGTAATCCATTCGTAGGGGAAGCTAAACTTACCTGACAGTGCCAGCAGTACAAAATAACAGCTGGTAAATCGGGCCAACGTTCAGGTTTTCCAGACTATATGCCATCTCAACACAATTATTCCTCTGAAAAGTCACCTCTCATCCTAAATGGGTATTTGCAACTGTTTGAATGTAAATTCAGAGCTGTCAAGCTTATGAAACCTGCAAATGATTCCTCCACATAATTAAATAACTCCGCTGTGGAAGGAAGTCATGAGAGAAAACCATGACTGTCAGTGTCATTGTAGAACAAACATGATCTTTCCCATGACATCAATTCTTATGTAGAAGCTTTCCTTTTAGCCCTTGTAGCATTGTGATGAATAAAAGCAGTAATAACAAAACTTCAAGACAATATTTTCTATACATTGTTTTTTATTTACAAAATGTATTAAAATTCTTTGTACAAGGCCTCATTAATGAGGTTGAGTAAATTATACCCACACATGCATTTTGTTTTGTTTTCTTGGTTGTTGTCACTAAGATGCTCTGCAAGTTTATCCTTGCTGAGGTGCAGTCACAGAATAGGGAGGAAGAGGTTAAAGAAACAAATAAAGGGCCAAATAAATTAGAAAATGACGATCATCTACTGTTGATCTCCTAAAGACTTGTGTATTTCGCAGGGCTTATATAACAGTAATCTTCACATGCAATTAAAAATGGGCAATCAATCACTCACTTGTGAACTCATTGTTTACTCAGACTTTGTAATAAATCTTTAAACAAATGTACATGTATTTTTGTTTCTTTGTTTCCTTTTCCTTTTCTACATGTCTTTATAGAAAACTATCTTTCCAGACTTTCAGGGTATCAATCGTCCTTCCCCTAAAGTCTATGGAATCACAGTTATTTTTTTCTGAAAATAAAAAACAAAAATGTAACAGCAATATGTAAGTGTGCTAAGCATTTAAGACGTCCCCTGTAATCACCTTGTATAAATCTATTCTCCGTTTCTTCAGAAAGTCTTTTTTTTTTGTACAAAGTAATTCACCAAACACATACAAATTAAAATCAACTGAGCTGGATTGAAATGTGCTATTATTTTGGGAGACTGCGAGGTAATCAAAATACTACATCTCTAAAGCCATTACTGTTATCCTTTAACGGACTGCTTTATCTACATTTAAATGATCAGCTTTATATAGTTCTTGTACAGTAGTTTTTGATTACAACTTAAACAAAAATAATAATAAAAAGCTTAATTAATTTATGTAGATGTTCTAAAGTCATCAGTATGCTTATGTATAAATGTGGGTGAGGCATGGAGATCATTGCACCACACAATGACATTAGAGAATCTTTGTTTAGACACGTTGAATTCATTCAGTTGATTGTGTGTGCATGTGTTCACAGATGAGTTGGAAGTATGGTGGCTCTAAACGTCTCTTCTTCATGGCTTTGGACTCATCTTCCACATGTTCCTGCAGATTAATCTGAGGAGTTGATCAGCAGCACCATAGCTGAGCAACAATCTCCACTTAGCACAAACTAGGGAACAGCGTCAGCCTAACCAGCAGCCTCAAATAAAAAGCCACAATAATATATTACGTTTTAATACTTTAAAATTCTGATAAATTGATTGTTTAATAAATTGCCACAATTAGGAAAGCAAATTTACAGTAAATGAGAGGAATAGTAAGCATGTGAAAATGCAAATCCGACTGCCCAGAAACCAGGAAGTCCTTAATAAATTCCTTCAGAATGTAGAAAACCAAGACTTTTGCTACTTTGTTTTTCCTTAAAAGAGGTTTGGCTGGCACTTCCAAAAATGTGCTAGGATTCCATGTGATGGCTTTGATTCTTGGTTTCGTTCACAGATTACATTACGTTAGCATTCCTTTGTTGGCGTGTATGTCTCAAGCGATGTCATATTACCGTGATGAGTTGCATTGTTGTGATTGTTTTTCAGAATGTTCCTTAAGGCACTGAAGGAAGCAAATGCAGTTCCTCACATGACAGAAGGCTGCCATGTCATTAGATTACCACACCTTGTCCGCAACGGCATTTAGGACTGAAGGCTTGGAAATGTGTCTCTTCCAAGGATCCAGCCATCTTTGTAAGTTTTTTTTGTGTTTGTTTGCTTTTTTTTTCGTCACAATCACCAGGAATACTGCAAGTACTTGAAATTCATTGCACCTGTTTTAGAGACAGGGGAAGAAACATCAAAAATTAAGAACATGAAGAAATGGTAAATCTTCAGAGCGTTTGAACATTATAACATTTTCGAAGCACATACATGATAAAAGTACATGCAACAATGACATGCAAGTCCATTAATCTTATGTTCCATCTTAAATTACATCAAATTTGAATCAAATATGAATATGAAACTGTTTGAGGATTGTTTGTTTTGAATACCTATGAACAGGCGCAAATAAACACTTCATGCCTGACAGAGTACTGTTTAATTTGGGGAAATAATTAAGTTCTCTCTTCTTTTTATGTATCCATGCCCAAACTTTTACCCAATTTACTTGCAGAAATTCTTTGTTGCTGTAATAACACACAAACCACCACCAAATACAACAAACACACACACACACACACACAAACACAAAAAGACAGAGCACAGCACATAACATGACATGGGACAGGACTATGAGTCATACCCCTAGATCTTAACGCTCTCTGTTCCATACACATTGTAGCCTTCTCGGTATGTGGCAAAGTTCTGAGTGTTTGTTGGGGGAGCTGGCTTAAAGTTTTGGGCATTCTTTTCGAGTTTCAGCCTTTTGGACTCTGCTCGTGACTTGTAACAGAACTCTATTAGAGCCACCATCATGGCCAACCCCAGCCCTCCAACCAGAATATAGAAGACTCCGGCTACATTGCTCAGGCTGAGTGCACTTGTCTTGTCCTAAGAAAGGTGAAGAACATAGTTAGTATTTCTCGGGAGTGGAGGAGGCGCTCTGTTGAAAGCATTGAGCAAAATGATAACTAAATCAGAATAGCTGCAACCTAGAGGATTCTGTCAAGGGTCTCTAATTCAAACACCACACAAGGACTGCTAGCCCCTGAGGGTAGAAACTATGGGCCATCATCTGTGCGTCCTCCTTGAGTCAATGTTCCCACTACTACCTTTGGCTAATTACGTTTCCTCCACAGGCGGCAGAACATTTGGAGGAGTGAGAATCACAGCACATGGCCTGAGGCTCTAGCTGCTCGATTAAGGTTGACTTTTGATAGGTGTCTGGCTCTTTTGCAGTGGTCAGGCGTTGTGAGAAACCCCTGGCCAGCGCGGTCAGACAAGCACTCCCAAGGAGGCCAGTCAACGGAAGGTGTTCAGTAGCACACTGTTCTGTTGGTGAATGTAGAGGTCACGCTAAGCTACGCTAACCAATGGCTTCTTCATTTTAAGGAAGCTGGTCAGTAACTTTCAGGTCAAAATAACTCTAGTAAGCCCTGACTGAACCTATGTAGATTGGTATGGTTGTGTTGTACTGGCTAAACAAATCTACACATTCAAATTAATATTTTGACATATTTACTCAAAAAGGGGTTATTTTAAAAGCCGAGTCAAACCATTCTGCTGCTGTTTACTTCCCAAACTTATTGATTAAAAATTTGTTCATAAGAGTTTTACTATTTGCAGTTTAACCCTATGAGTTCTGGACTGCATCTACGGGCTACTTGGAATTCTATTTCTGCAACATTATTCATCTGTAAATAACCTCAGAGGGTTAATAAACAAGTGTATTATATTATTTAGCTTCATGTAGAGTGCAAACAAAATGTTGACACTGTGACACTCCTGTTTCCTAGAAGACCAGTGGAATGGAAGCACCATGATGCCATGGCTCCTAACAGGCTCCTTAGAAGCAGCATGTCACACTGGAAAATTTTGTTTGTTGTTCACACCACATGAGGAAAAATAATCTAATAGACATATTTCCATGCAAATAAGTAACAACGCTAATAAATCAAAATTTTAATTAAAAGTTTGGTAAATAAAAAACAGCAGCACAATGGTTATTATGTCATGAATATCAAGTGTAAAATTAGCAAAAATAACACTTGTGTATAATAATAATTCAATTTTTTGTCATTAGCACTCTATAAACTCCCCACATGTGCTATAGCCGATTTATCATTAATAGAAATGTATCATAATGGTGCTTCGTTAAAAAGTATGGCAGCACATACAGTGGTAAAATGTAATTGTAATTTTTGCTTTCAAAAAAATATACTATTTCCAAGTGGGGGTATTGTGCAACTATTTTGGCCACTCAATGTTTGTCTAATTAGAGTGGCAATACAAAAAAATGTAATTAACTGTACTTTTACATCAGAAAAAATTAGGAAAGATAGATATCTGAATTGTGCTTTTTTTTCTTTGCATATGAACAATACGTCAAAATGCAATTTTGGAATCAGTACAAAAGACCTGCAGCGACTGACCTTACTTCCAGAGTCCTTGGTTCCACATTCACCCTTATCGTACCACCATTTGTTTTTCAGCTTGGCTAAGATGCCTTGTTCACTGAGTTTCAATACTGCAAGGTTTACAGGAGTTCTTCACGTGGGAAATAACATAAATAACATTATATTATGTTATTTTATGTTATTCAAGTCTTAGCTACTTCATACTTTACAAAGCGATAAAGCAGGGCTCCTGGCCATTTCAACATCACAAACTGCAGGCAAACTAGCTATTACCTTCTATTCACCATAGCTAAGCTAATGTGCCAGGGCCTACCCATATCGCTTTGAGTAATCGGCATACACTGTTAACAGGAACAGGCAGGTACTGAAGACACAACCTGCAAATCTATAAAAGCAAAGGAAATGCATTCGTGGGTGTCACAGGTAACCATATGACCTCCGACGAGTGATCTAACAGGAACCCTCTACTGACTGACAGACAAGCAAAGAAAAGAAACACCAGTTCTATTTTGCTGAGGAGAGTTGTACTTTTTTAGGGGAGGAGGGAGGGGAAAGGGGGGAGGGGGGGTCACTGCATATACAATGATGTTAAGCTAGCATCATAGCATACTTCTCCTGTAAGAGGATACTGCCTGTCTGAAGTGACAGGTGGAATATCTTTTTCAGTAATCCTGACAGATTACTAAGATCTAAGACAAATGTTACTGACAGATCTAAGCCAAATGTTCTGTAAATAATGTGTCTGCTGATGAAAGGGTCAGACCAGAATGCTATGCGAATAAGATAAGCTACTTTGTAAAGAATACACTCTTCTCTTCTAATGTCGCTATCACTTTATGTCTGCTCCAGGAATTTATTCTTGTAAATGATTTTATTTACAAGGAATTGTGCCCTGTTTCAAATGTCAGCAAAGAAATTGTGAGGCGGCAAATTAGACGGTAAATCTTTCTGGATACGTATGGATCTGCTGGCTGAAAATTGCCTCCCCCCTCCTCAATGGCCACTTGCTCTACGTGGTTTAACTTAATTTCTTTGTTTTTGCCCGGGGAGACATTGATTAACAATGTAATTATCCTTTAAGTGTTAAGTGTGAGTGGAGTGAGAGGAACCATCTGGAGGAGGGAAGCAGGCTGCCTAAAGGCAAAGTGAAGAGAGAGGGGGCTTTGGAGTTGAGAGGCTGTTTTTTTCTCACACACAGGTAGCTTGGCTCTCTTTCTTTGTCTCTTCCCTTCTTTAGCTCGTAGCCCCCACACAACACACAGAGCTGGCTTTGTTTTTTTTTTTGTTTTGTTTTGGCTGGGTCCAGAAGAGCCGCCGCAACCTGAAAGCACCAGGCTCATGTACAGGCTGCCCACGGACTGCGCACAGAGGCCAAGGTAGGCTTGATCTCACTGCAAAACTAGGAGGGGGAAAAAGCAACAACAGAGAGAGAGAGAGAGAGAGAGAGAGAGAGGGAGAGAGAGAGAGAGAGAGAGAGAGAGGGAGAGAGAGAGAGAGAGAGAGAGAGAGAGAGCTGGAACAGAGCATGTGATTATGAAAGCCCACAAAACCTTCACCCTGTCTGCCGGCTGCCGGGTGCTACCCCCTCGGTCAGGAGGCACGGAGGTCTGGCCAGGCCAGCCTCTGCGTCGGAGGGGAGAGGGAAAAGGAAGAGCTACATGCGGAGTGCACTGTTGGCTAGGGTAGGAATATGCCCAGACCCCATTTTCAGGAGGAAATTAGGCGTTTGTGTGCAGTCGTTTCATAATGTATTTATTTACTTGTTTATTTTCTCTTTAGCCATGACTGACTTGTTGGGAACCTGTGCAAAAATAAAGATTTATGGCTCCGCAGAGTGGCATGTTATTGAGCATTCTGCCATAAGGAGTGGAGGTAAAATGTGCGAGCTATTTGTGATCCATCAATGAAGATCAATAAAATTTAATTGCTGATGCCTTCTGTGACTCACTGACCAATCAAAGCTCACGAGTTATGTTGATTGGTTACATGTTGTGCATTTGAGATTTAATGAGGGTGCTGCATCAGGAAATATATTGATGCTCCTGACTGCACCAGATAGATGACATTGACAATACTATTCTATTCTACACTGCCAAGTCTCTCTATATATTATACCTTCCATAATATAATATAATATAATTTATCGTAATATAATATAATTTAATATACAGGTATTGCAAAAATCAATGGACAAAATAGGCATCAGCATCAATATGCTGAAAGAATGGGTTCCTTTGTTTCCCAAACACTTCAGCTACGTGTATGTTTCTTTGACTGTGAAGACACTGCTGTTGACCTCTCTGCTAATGTTTGGCCTGCACTCCCATTTTCATCCTGGAAATGTGAGGTCCCACATGTGTGAGGATGGGTGCTGTGGAGCTCTGGGAAAAAGAAGAAAACTGAGAGAACTTACCACAACTGTCCTACAAAAAAAGTCAAAAAATAAAGACAGCATTCCTCTCGACATTGCTCTTACTTGATTATACTCAAGTGATCGAATGGAAACTTCTTAAAGTTCCACAGACATGGCCATTGAAGATGCCATTTTAATATGGTTTTCCCTCACCAACTGCAGGTGCCAGGTAACACATACAGTGCTATCAGAGGAAATTCCCCTTACATTGACATTACTTCAACAGGGCTTTTTTCCCTCCTGATTGGTGTGGAATCAAATGAAGGACTTTGATTTTTCACACTGATGAATGGGTAGTTTAATTGACTGCCAGTGACAGCCGCTTGGATTAGAATTCTCACGTTTTCCTGCAATGCTTAGTCCCCTCAAGACTCCGCTGTTCGCCTCGCCTGACTGGACTGCCGCGGGCCGGCCGCTCTGCACGCGGCTCACTCCGAGGAGCAGTCCAAGGCCTCGTTACGTGGCGAGCCAGTCTCCGGAAAACTCCAGGACTGAGGCTGTCTAAAACCAATCTGCACCTTAAGCATTTGGCTGCCCCCCCCCCCCAAAAAAAAAAAACCCTTCCCATTTCTCCTGTCTTTACAAATTTAACTAAGAAATATATTTGCGGAATATACGTTTCCTTCTGCAGTATTTGAAATTCTGATGATTTCCTCCATTACCTGTCCTGCTGTGGAGCTGCGATACTCGGCTGCGGCCCTTTGAGCCGGGGGAGAGCCCCAGACAGTGTGGTTTGTCTTACTGGTGAAGTCTTGTTCCATCAGTGTTCAGCTCCCCTGCAGAAGGTAAAGGAAGCGCTAACGCCATGTCTCCCTTTGCCTCTCTGCAGGGCAGCCACTGCTCATTCACCTGACAGCTCCCTCTCTCTCATTTCCAGCTGAATGCTCAGCATTTGCCCCAGAAATTGAGGTGGTCTCTCTCTCTCACTCACTCACTCTCTCCCTCTCACTCCCTCTCTCTCTCTCTTTCTCACTCCCTTTCTCTCCTAAGCCACGCTACTTCTTATTAGAGCTGATGCAACAGCATTCATTGCTACAATCTCCTCAGGCAGACAAAATCTCACTGGTCCTTTTTTCCCTCCGTTAGCCGAGTCAGGGTTCTTGGTTGGATCTTAAATGGGTAGATATGCAATAAGCACGCTCTCAAAACGCCGCCTTGGGCGGCAGGCGTGGCCCTTGGTATTCAGTTCAGACATAACAGCCTTGCCGATTACTCTGCACTATGGTACCCGATTTTGGTGACATTGAGGCTGACCTTGGAGTCACCTCCCCCGCTGCCGCACTCTCCCTTGTCGTACCACCATTTGTTTTTCAATTTGTCCAAGAGGCCTTGCTCATTCAGTTTTAAAACTGCCAGGTTAACAGCATTTCTTGAAACGATAAAACATAACTTGTAAGAAAATGCACAGGTCCGTGAGAAATCTAATGCATAGTGATAGTAGTAGTAATCATAATAGTAGCGATAGTAGATAGTGCTAATACTACTACTAATAGTGCTTATTATTGTAATCATCATAATAATCAGTAATCAGAATGGTTATTGAAAGAGCACGAAAGGACAATTTGGTAAAGAATTTTAACGAATATTATGGAGATAAGAAAGGCTTAGAGCAAAGAAAGTGTTAAATATTAAAGGTGGCATGGAGGGTTACGTTGCTTAAAACTGAAGTGTGCGGGATGGGGACACTCGTCATTGAGAAGAAAAGTAACAACAACAAACACCATGCAATTAACATTCGTCACAAGTGACAGCGCAGCTTTTACAAGCTAAATTGAAAAACCGTTGAACTGTTAAATTAAAAGTGACAACACAACAATCAGGAAGGACAGCACACAAGACAGGAGGAAGGATCGAAAGGAAAGAGAGAAGAACAGTGAGAGAGACACAGGACGTGGAATGGGTTTTAACTCTGACACTAAGAAGTTAGACTGATGTCATAGAGAAATAATAACACCCAAACACAGAGAAGGAGAAAACCATAAAGAGAATAAGATTCAATCATGATATCAAGGCACAGTTAAAAGCATCATACCGTTACCTCTCCGTGGTCACTCACAAACAAAAAGAAGAAAAAGAAGAAGAAGAAGAAGAGGAAGAAGATGAAAGAAATAAGATAATAGAGCAGAGAGGGATGGGAAAGTAGAGGAGGAAGAGAAAAAAGAACAGCAGGAGGAGGAGGAAGAGAGAGCAGAAAGAAGGACAGAAGGAAGAAGAAAGATGACAACACGAGACATCAGGGTAGGTGGAATACTATAACAACATGGAGAATATTGTTATATTATTCCACCTACCTTAATGCTGAGCCTTTGGGGGTCGCCACCCCATAGCCCTTAGAGTCGAGGTTTCCGCCCACTTTCATGGTGTCGCAGGGCTTCCGCTGCTCAATGTACTCGTTCATGGTGGATTCGAGAAGAAAGGCGAACTTGCCCTTCGACTTTCGTACCCGCGCCACCCCATCAGGTGTTGTCTTGGCAAAGACAGAGGGCTCAGCAGATTTCATGTATGACCACATTTTCTCATACACGGCTATTTTAGAGCGCTGCATGGAGGAAAGAGGGGGACAAAGAGAAAGAGAGAGAGAAAGAGAAAGTGAGAGAGAGAGAGAAAGTGAGAGAGAGAGAGAGAGAGAAAGGCTATTATATATCACGCAGACAGGCTTGTTTTCAAAGTGCATTCAGCTAGAGGACAAAGTGGACAAGTGTCATCTTATAATTGTGACTGCTTGAGTAATATGACACGGTGTCTGCTTGGTTTTTTTTTTTTCCGAGAAATATTTAGAGATTTACACAAAACGATAGCAAATTGTATTGAATGCCCACAAAAAATGTGACGAGCAGCTGAAAGGTTACATCTCCAATGCTTGAGAATTGTCTACATTTAAATAATCTAGAATTTACAAATTTATGCTTATTTACTTAGTATAACCATAATACACTTTTTTTCGAAAACCCCAATTAAATTCTCCTCTATGAAGTTAATCATGCTTGATAATTACACTAAACCATTGAGAGTAATGTTTCAGCATAATGTGCTCGTGAGTGAAAGAAATGAAGAGGAGGTAGGCTACACAGGAGACAAAAAATGTAACGAGGTGATAAAGAGGTGGTAATAGGGTAAACTCCGAACATAACAATGGGCATTGTGCAACCATTAGGTTTCTGCTTGGGGATTAACAGCAGTACTAACACAGCAATGTCTTCCTCATGTATGCAATGTAACGGCTGTAAGTGAAGCTATAAGCTGTAAGCTAGGAGGGAATCTGCTTCTGGGCCGAACACGGCACCAAGACAGGGTGGAACTCTCAGTCGTATTAATTTGATTTGGTCCGACGCTGCAGCAGAATGGTGAGTGGGGGCTTAGGGGAGGCACGGGGAAGGCTGCCAATAGAGCCCAGCTTTAGACAAGCTGTTGGCGTGGCAACATAAATTAGAAACGCCTGTGTGGCGGCGGCAGGGGAGCCGTCACCCATCACCCCGGCCACCACGCCAAGGACACTTGGGACTGCATCAGGAAGAGATGCTCCCAAATCAACTGTGACGGTTCCCTTGGATTGGGCAGAAAGAGTTATAAAGTTACGTCCCTCTACACAGACACACATACACACACTCAAACTCAGACATACACACACACACACACACACACACACACACACACACATACACACACAATGGGGAATGCGAGCATGACGCATCACCAACAAACTATGAATTTCAAATAAGCTGGCCCTTCTAGTCGAATGGCTTGATAGGGCATTTCAAAGAGGTCTCTAAAAGGAAAGAGAGAACAAGTGCGAGACAAGAGAAAAAAGACAGATAGAGAGACAGAGACAGGGAGAAAAGACGGATAGAGAGACAGAGACCGGGAGAAAAGCGAGAGAGACTTTGCATAATTTGCACCTCACTGTGAGTCATGACATGAATAGTAAAGAGCAGAGGTAACACTGTCTCACCGCATAATCTGAAATGGACTATATCTGCCATTTTTTATTCAAAGCCTCCTTTAACAGAAAGAATGTACTGTAATTATTATGAGTCAGAACGCAGTATTGTGTTTGGCTGTGGTTGGCCCGTGTCCACAATTCTTCCGTACTTTAAAGAGGAACAAAGTATCCCCTAATATACACTACTTAAAACTGAGACTACTCAGAGTATTATGAACACTGCATCATGTTTAACAAAACAGATCCATTATCCTTGACATAACTGACAATGTGCACTCCATTCAATTATTTCGAACCATCCATCATGAGCCAAGGGGTCAGTCTGAAAAGACAAAAAGGACGCGAGCGAGCAGTATCAATCAAGCGGTAAACAGCACAAATGCCGAGCTGATGCCTATAATTCATGGGATATTTAAAAGAAATAGATGGAAATTTCCACCGCGGATGCCAGCGGAGGACTCAGATGCTGGAGCTGACGTTTGCAAAATGTTGGAAGGACGCTAGCTGGAGGACGACGTCCCCGTGGTGCCAGGGATATCTGGAGCTTGTGAGGCAGCCTAACGCAGCATTCCCCCCAAAATCCACAGGGATGTTTACAAAGGAGATGGGGGTAAAAAAAAAAAAAAAAAGAATCTGGCATTGATTTGTGCAGGCTGAGACAGTGCTGCCTGCAGCTTTATGAAGTCAATTCATCAATATCAGAGTGGGGCGAGTGCAACAGCAACCTAAAGAAGCCTCATCAGTGGCTGGACCGAGAACGGCAATGAAAAAAGGAAAACACCGAGAGGGGGTGGGGAGACTTGGATGTGGAGTGAGACTCGGTGAGAGCGTCTTTCTCAATGTGATTGTCCACATCCATTAGGCAGCCATTTAAAAAAAAAAACTTGATTAGAAGCCATGAATCAAACGGGGCCATCGTTTGTTGGAGTAAATTAGACAACATTACCAAGCAAGGCCTACTGTGCTAATGATACCCCCTTTACTCCTCCTAAACACCCAGAAGACACACAGTGTTTAGCTGTGTTTTCTAAGCATTTCCGAGACGGTGTCTCTGGGAGCCTTGCGGTCAGTGTTTACTTTCGAAAGCTTCATCCTCTCATTCCAGCACAAACAGAGATTTTTCAGGGGATTGTGGGTAGGCCTGATAACAAGTCTTCAGATGGAGAGAGGGGATGTCAGCGTGACAGATCGTCCAGCGTCGACCGAGACCACAGACAGAGGGTCCGTGAGGGCTGTCTGGGCGAGGGAGAGAGGGGCAGTCCAGATGGGATCTCCACTGGCCTCACATGCACCCGCCCTCTTAGCGCTGCCAACCCAACGCTATGCTATGGCTATGCAATTCCCTCAGCCCAGTGGAGGTCGTTTTGCCAACCTCCCCAGTGGGACGATGGTATGCACACACACACACACGCACACACGCACACACACACACACACACACACACACACAGACTTTCCACTCTTTTTGAGTGTGACGGTAAAGACATTGAGGTGACAGTGGGCAAACTTCGAACTGCTTTTTTGTCTGGTCAGGGGGAGGAAATGGCAGCACTACTGCCTGACACAGACAGGCAGCGGGTAGCAGGAACATGGTGGGTTAACTGAGCCCCTCAGCCAGGCTACACACAAGCCACCCAGCACCTGCAGGCAACCCAGCTTGACTCACTGTCTCTGAAGCCTAAAGGTCAATAAGAGTGCCTGCCGCTAACACTGCACCACTAACACTGCACACCAAGCTCATAGGGCATATGCACTGGAGAGAAGCGGACTGCCATCTTGGGTTTTGTAAAGTGACCTCATACAAGGGGCATTTCATCCTTCATCCTCAAAGCCTAACAGATCTGCGCACCATTCTGTGTTAAAGTCAACACTCTGTAGAAACTGCACTACAAATGTTTACTTTCTGCGTGGCATAAAACGCATGACTGCTTTGAAGGCGGGGGAAGAGATGAAAATCTTTGGGTTGGTGTGAAGACAGGCTGGCAGTACAACAGTGGAGTGTTCCAAATAAACATAAATACAAACACATAAATCTACGAGCCATCTGCGCACATATATTTTCTCACTGCATTATTTTGTGAAGTCAACTACACGGTGTTTGGAGTGCTAACCATGTTTGTGCTGTCTGCTGTGAAGGAGAGAACTCAGAGGAAAAGAAACGCAAGGGTAGAAAAAGAAGTCCAAAGTCATTGGCCTGCTCAACATTAATACCCTGATAATCTGTATTGATTGCGAGTTAGTCAACCTTTTTGTGGGCGCTGCCCAAATAGCCTTCCTCCCAAACAGGCGAGGAGTTTATCCGATGGCATTGCAGGCTTCTTTCATCATGCTCGCTCCCTCCCCTGCCTCTCAGCCTCTGGGCCCCGCCGCTCGAAAGCGTCCGTAAAACATTACAGAGCTTCTCTTTCAACTCGACTTTTTTACTTTCATATTGTTGAGTTTCAGGACATTAGCGCTGCCGTGGCAACTATGAAATGTGCTGCCTCTACCTGTATCGCAGCCGCGCAGAGTGGGGAAAGTTAGGGCTCTAGAGGTTTACATTGTCATTGATGTGCATATGCCTGGAATACTAAAAGACGGGCTTTGAGTCGCAGTGCTTGAAGCCAATAACTTGGGCTCCGTCTTTCATGCTGTAGTTCTGTCTTTCTGTTCTTGCTTAACAACCACCCCCCCCCCCCCCCCCCCATCGCTGTGGTTTCAGTTCATCTGGTGTGTCACATGGGCCTCTGAAGGGACCCGGTCCCATTTGAAGGTTATGTCTTGTTTTAGACTAGCTCGTCACTGCTTTTGTCAGGTTCCTCTCGGTTGTGAGAGAGCTGACCCTTTCAGCGGTAGCACACGGAAATAATTCACAAGGGAGACAGTAATTTCCGGACATCCTCGACGCTCCATTTTATTTATCGACCTGTTAACATTAGTCATCCCCTCTTTTACAGCCATCATCTTTACGCATTTCATTTTTGAATCTTTTCCATCTTTTATTCTAAAAAAAGACTCTATGGGGGTCCAAAAAAAATAAAGCTGACATTACATTCTCTTTTATCGGTGCCGCATACTGGTTTATATAATGTATAAGTTATAGTGTCCCTATACCGTAATTGTTCAGTTGTGAAATTGATTTTCACGCTCAGGGAGGTGAAAGAGATCCTGCATCAAGGTTCCTGATGTTCACTCTCTACCTGTTATGCTATGCATAGGGGGGAGACCAGGGCCCAGGAATAATACATAAGCTGTGGGAGCAAATGTGGCTTTCCTTCCACCCACATTTGCCATTCATTATTGTAAAGCCCCTGAATTATGCAAGGAACATGAAAGGTGGTTTGATGGTCACACATCTCTCTCTAAAAAATATGGATCAAATATGTAAGACCATGCCCACCATTATGAAGTATTTAAACTCTTTGGTATGGTTTTAAAAACCCATTACATTGTGCACAGCTTGTACTATAAAAAGGGACTTGGATACATTCAGTCAAGTCAAATCAAATGCCTGGCTACGTAGCACAGTGGCAGCTGTGGGTTGTGTAGGTACAGTGGCCATAATATGAACAGACCTATACAATCATAAGCAGAGACTGTGGCGAAGCAGACTATTTTCTAAGGCTCTTTTATTAGTATGGATGTGTTGTGCGATGCTGCCGCGCTACGGCTGCCGCTGGTGCCGGGGGGGAAGCCTGGCAGAGTCTGCAGTCCCGCGTCGGTTTACAGGGCGCTCCATGGGAGTCTCTACACCAGCTGGCGCCTTTTATTTGAGGGACAGATGCAGGCGCCTTGAGAGGCTATCGATCAGAGATAAAGTCCTTCTTCCTCCCTCCCCACCGAGAACACGCCTGCATCTATCAAGCATTTTTGTGTGTGTGCCTTCTTTTTTTTTTAATACTAGTGGTGCTAGACTGATGATTGTCAGCCTGAAGAGGTAAAGAGCTTCGGTCGCAAACGGCCACCTTTCCCTGCTAAAGGCGTGGCGCCCGCTGTGCAGGGGGCGAACGAGCGGGCTGGCACTCACTGGCCAAATGAGGACAGATTAGGGTCTACCTTGGCTGCCCAGCGGCGCTGGAACATGACAAGTAGAGAGACACCCGGAGGTGGACGAGTGAGTTATGTCCGCTCCGGAGCCCACCTGGGGGGGTCGGGTCACTCCCGGGAGCTGCCACTTGTAAATTACAGTAAGGCATTAGGACAGCTGAGGGCTCCCAACATGGCTGGATTTATGAGGCGAGCGAAGCAGGGATAAGAGCAGACACAGAGACCATCTAGGATATGAAGCGTCGTTTCACAGCATCTGATCTTTATGAAAATGTGCTCCAGTTCCTCTTGACGTATGTGATTCAGCTTACTCAGGGGAGTTTGCGTTGGCAGTTTTTTTTCCCCTCCATAATATGCTTGGCCACGGAGTGGCCCGCTGTTCTCGGGGAGGTTAACTATCTAACCTCAGGAAGGTTTTTATTGACCATTCTGAGGGCTCCAACGCCGGGGCCTCTGGGTGCACCGGTATGAGATTCACGTCCTCCCGAGCGTGGTGGGCAAATGAGAAAAATGGACTGGAATCTCCCGTTGTGCGTTCCAGGGTGGTGCACCCTGGGTAGTTCCTGTTGTTATGGGCGAGGTTTACTGTGAGGGCAGGAGGTCCATCTGCTAAAAACCATGTGATGAATACTCCACTGATCTACACACAGCTCATGCATGAGCTGCCCCAGATTCTGCTTGGATGTGCCAAGTTTCTTTGTGAGAATGTGAACACATGCAATGTGTTTCACACACCAACAACTTTGGTGCAAAAAAAAAAAATTGAAATGAAATAAAATGAAATACTGGGCAAATACGACAAGGAAAAAAATGAAAGAGAATTATGTCAAAGATGATGACATATGTCTGGTTCAAAATGCTGTGTCTCAGTTCATATTTCCAGCTGGTCTCTGCCGTATGGGTCTAATTAAACCAGAATGTATTTCCTGAAAAACAGATCTAAAATAGGACTTGTGCCTCCATTAATCAGTGTTTTTTTCCTCGTCAGCCCTCTGCAGTTTTAATTAAAAGTCCCCTGGAAAAGCAGTTCACACATGTCATTTCAGATTTGAAAGCTTTGAGTGTAACTAGGGCACTCATTATATAGAAAATGTGGAATCTGCAAGTCCCTAACCGCCCCATCAGTTATCTCGCACAAACCTTTAATGACATGAAAACAGCCTGCCATGCAGACCTGGAATCGACATAACTCTTTCAAGTGATGAACATCAACACAATGTTACAAGGCACATACGAGCCTCTGACACCTTTACACACACGTGAAGGCTTTGAGCGCTCAATATTTTCTCACTCTCTCATCAGGCCGACTTGACAGTGTATTTGGTTATCTCTTACCCCCTTTCATTTAACTGTTTCTAACGTCAACAATATTAGCCTACCCATACACAAACTTGCATGAATATAAATATTTTGTATACTATAGCATCAAGTTTGTTATTCACCTCAGAGCAGTTTAATCAGTATGAACACATTACATTAGCTAGATAGCAGTCAGCTGGAATGAGCATGGCCTGATGAATCAGAAGAATTAAGTTGCATGCTGGATATAACCAGCTCAAAGGAATATTAGGTTGCACCTTCAGATGTTAATAGAAGGCTTTCATTTTTTTCCCATCCATGGCATTTTGAATCCCCTGAAGAGTTGCACTGTACTGAGATGGGAGGAGGGCCGCGCCTCCCCTCGTCTGACCGTTCCAGAGAGTTCATTTTCTGCTTTAATTGCGGCGGCGGTCCTGCCGAGGCCGCTGGACATATTGCTTACTTCATCTTGCACGTCTCTCAAGCATGCGCGCTGACCCCAGAGGCCCCTTTTCATCAGGTCCAATTTGCTGGCCAAGTAAAACCAACTAATTATATTTGGTGAGTTGACCTCTCTGCGTGGGAGGATGGGGGGCCGGTTTTGATGAGGCCTCGGCTTCCGCGCCGCACCTCTCAGGCACTCGGGGCCCTGCCCATTATTTTAGTCTCTCCCCGAGGCGCTACTCCGTCCAAGGTTGTCTATAGCACCTGGCACACAACTTGCATAAAGTTACAGCCAGTCAGTTGGGGCCAGGTGCTGCGTGACGAGAATTCGGCAAGCTTTTTTTGTTTTTTTCACCTCTCCCATCTCTTTGCCTCGTTTCCTGTTAATTAGAAGCTTGGCCATTAACCTCTTTTCGGGTTCACCACGCCAACACGAAAAAGGCTACGGCCTCGCAGATGCATCTGCCGGTCGGCGCGTAATAACCTGGCTGCTCCGATAAACCCCACGAAGTGATGAAACTCAGTGGGAGATCATCTCTGTTCGCCTCTTTTCACTTGCAGCTCTATAGGTGCCTGATTGACAGTGTGATGGTGGGTGTCAGTCGACAGTGATGGAAGGTGTCTTGTCTAACGGTCTGGCCCATCACCGCAGCTAATCACGTTCTCAGGAGCCCCGCCGGCTCAGCGCTCCATGGAGCTGGGTGTGCCAATCACCAGATCCCCCAGCACCCGCTTTCAACGCTTGCTTTTGCCAAAACCGCAGCTCTCTCAACACCACGGATGTCGCGACTGCGGTAAGAAATCAACCTCAGCCTTGTTTTTCTTCCAAAAAATAGTGTTTACAATTTGAGCAGCAAAATATGCCAGAGCGATTCGCTAGTTTTCTTTGAGTTGCGTGTCAAGCTTAAGCCTCATGTTAAAATTCGATTAAGGCGATAAGGCAGTGTGCTGCTCAGAGGTGCCGCATGTGTCACTTTAAGTGTCGTATTTGCAAACTTCACGAAAACAAAAACACAGCAAGGTGAACTCGAAACAAGAAGGGTTTTTTCCAAAGCCACAGAACAGCATAACTGGATTTTCATCTCTTTCTCCAATTTAAAGTTTGATGTCAACAGAGTTATGAAAGCGGTGCCAGTCAGATAGGAAAGTAATTGCATAATGTGGCTTCATACTGTATATATTAAAAAAACAATGTTGCTACTCATAAATCTACTTTGATCTATGATATGTGCAGACTTCCAATCATGGTGCACTTTCTATTATTTCATATTCAGAGAGGAGAGCAGGAGCACGGAGCAGGAACTCACCCTAAAGAACTCTTTTGTGGAGCCTGAATCCAGAGTTCCATAGGCAATCTCTGTTTGTTTGGCGAGATCCTCTGCGCTCTCAATGGGGGAGACCATTCGCTCCACAGTGAGGAAAGCAGCAAGGTTGGCCGTGTAGGACGAGATTATGATGAGAGTGAAAAACCACCAGACGCCTCCAACAATTCTCCCTGACAAGGACCTGAGAGAGGGAAAAAGAGAGAGAGCGAGAGCGAGAAAGCGAAAGAGAGAGCGAGAGATGGAGAGAAAGAGAGGAGGTGGTGGTGGTTGTGGTGAGGGGGTATATGGGGGGGGGGGGGGGGGGAGAGAGTTAAACAGACAGATGGAAGCCAGAGAACAAAAGGGAAGGTGTGTTAACACTCATCCACCTACACTCAAAAGAGAAGCACAATTAACTCCAACAAAAACACAGCTGCTTGCTTTCCATTACACCTCTACCTTTCCCTGTGGTTACATCTAATAGTGTGCTGTAATTTTTACCCCCTCTATGCAATCACACACTGGATCCGTCTTCACTCTGCAATAAAACAACTTCATCACAGAGTAGATTACGGTATGGTGATTAAGAGCTAAGTCAGCATGGGAGGGAACACCTACTCACAGAAAAATAAGATGCTGAAAAACACCAAAATCCCAACAAGCAAGCAGTAGGAATGTAAAAACAAGCGCACACAAGCAGTCTGAGACACACACACATAGCAAGTTTTGAGAGCAGTACTTTCTTTCCTAATAAACTGTGTACCGCTAAAATGGGTGGTGAAAGCAATCAGTAGGTATGGACTTCAGAGGGAGCATGATAGCCTGTCATGATGGAAGACACGCCGCTGTCAAAATGATGCATGTCTTTGACAAATTGATAAAAGATTTACACCACACACAGTTTAATCGACACTGTCATTAGCTTAGCGCCGCCATCCCATTTAGGTCCCATTACAGCACAGAACTCCTCCACACCAGCTCTCTGCACACCATCACTCTGAGCTCACATGGGCAGGGGGTGCCCAGGCAGCGGGGGCGCAAACAGAACAGGCAGCATGGGCGCAAACAGAACAGGCAGCATGGGCGCAAACAGAACAGGAGTTTATTTGAAGGAGTGTGCCTGGGCCATGTGACATCACAGACATCGTTTCTGAGTGTTTTTCCCCAGAATCGTATATTAACTGGACCATATTGATACTGAGCTTTTAGTAAGTGCTGCCACAAAATCTGGATTTTATTGTCTGTTAGCATTGAGTGCCAAACATAAAGATGATTGAAACAACTAATCAGTGATATATTATGTGATAAATTTCCCTTGTTTTGGACGAAGTGACTCTGTAAACTCTTTAAACAGTATTTTTTTTATCTTTCATAAAATCATGATACACACTAATGTCACATTATATTGCAAAATATTAGTAGCCAATCCAGTATAAATATTGGATTTCGAATTAAAATGTCAGAAACGGCTATTAAAAAAGATTGAGCATGTCATTCAGCCACATGCAATATAGTGCTTTCCCAAGTAGCAGTAGAGCAGAGGAGAGCATTACCAATTATAGTGTGATAGTACTGTACTAGCTGCAGTACTGCACAGCAGTAGTATGAACCAGGAAAAAGGATTTTTAGGTGTTTAGCGTATTCAAGCATCAGACACCAACATGAAGATATACTGTAACACACGGAGGCATTGTGATGTTCACATCATATGGCCTTCACTGTGCACATGAATTCTTCCAGTAGCCATTTAATGAAATATACAACCAATATCTCCCTTGCAGTGATGGGGAAACAGTCAGTCTGCAATATGATCTATGACAACCTGGGCCACAAAGGACCCCTAATTAATCAGTATCTCACCACTGAGGCAAAAACAGCTTGAGCAACCATACTCCTTTACAGGCACAGGCACAGTGCTGTGAGAGGGCAAGGCCAGAGCGACCAGTGATACATGAACAGAGAGTAGGAGCAGGGGACAGAAAACAGGGGGAGCGAGAGGGGAGAGAGAGAGAGAGTGGAAGAGAGTGAGAGAAAGAGAGTGGGAGAGAGCGAGAAAAAGAGAGAGAGAAAATGCCTGGCTTTTCAAAAGCTATAGTATAACAAAAACTAGCAATTACAGCCATCACAATGCAGGGCTGTAAACTTCCCTCGCAGCTGTCATGCAGGTGAAATGAACTTTTTTGAGGCTCTTTTGACGCACATTTAAAACAGCCAAATGGAAGCACGACAGACCAGAGGAGACCAGAGAATGCATTAACCCAGCTGGTAATGCTGCTGCCATATGGCACTCAGGAAATGGCAATTCAAACACAAAAAAGCAACCGCCGCTGATGATCAGTGTGTCATAAACCTGAGAGAGAGAGAGAGAGAGAGAGAGAGAGAGAGGGGAAGATAAGCATGGCTGCTCACTCTCATCATTGTGTTAGAACCTCTGCGACGAGAAAGAGAGAGAGAGAGAGAGAGAGAGAGAGAGAGAGCTGAGCGGATGAGAGGAATAGAGGAAGAGAAAGAGGAGACCCCTCCCCACTCTCGGCTCGGCTGGTAGCCACCCACCTGCATTACCGCCTCTGCGATGAGAGAGAGACCTAAACAAATGAGAGGAAGAGAAAGATGACCCACCCCCCAGCTGCCGGTCACCCACCTTGGAGAGATATCGCAGCCCTGCTGCATGAAGGCCCCCAGGGAGAACCACAGGCTGTTGAAGATCCCAAAGTCGTTGGGCGGGTCGGGAGGCGTCTGTGGGTCTTTGGTCTCGTCCTGCTCGTCCAGGTGCCACTCATAGGGGCTGAAGCGACTCACGAGGAACAACACCACGCTCACGCCAATGTAGGCGAAAACGATGCACATCCAGATCTCGTAGGCCAGAGGATCGAGGAAGGAGAAGACGCCAGGCTTGGACTTCTGCGGCTTCTTGATCATGATGGAGATGCCCAGGCTCATGAACGGTTTGGAAAAGTCTATGACTTCCTCGCGCACCAGGGTGATAGTCAGTGGCGCGACGGCTATATCTGCCCTCTGGAAACAGGAACACGTACAAGCATGCATTAGTCCACCCCCCACTCTTCCTCCCCCGCCCCACCCCAGTTCAGCAGCCTCGTCAAAGCTGCACACATTTGCATTTTCTCACAAGAAACTGCAACTGCTGATAACAAGCTAATTACTTTTGAGAAGAGCTCTAATTCTTGCTGTGGTGACTCTGGGGGCTCTTGGTAAAGCGTGGGGACTTCATTGCTTTTTCATGATATTTGACTGGGCTTTTACAGCACATTTGTTAATGCTTATTACTTTGGAGGATGTCAGATGAGGTTGTGAGGCATCCTTTGCAAATCATTCCATGTGTGTGAAATAGCAAGAAAAGATAGAATAATGAGAGTGAAATTAAAAAAATGAGTTTTGCAGCACAAGATGTACAATTTCCTCTGCAGAAAACCTAAAGACTCTCTTTTCAGGAAAAAGCTCTAGCTACAAATTCAATATGTACACAACAAAAATGTATTTACTACCGGGTATTGATTATTTTGCGATAAAACAACACTAACTTTTCATATTTCAACACATGCTGTAAGTCAACCATACCTACGCACCAAGCATAACAAGCAGCAAACAAATTGTTTTTCTCACTGTAACCAGTGTGTCAGGCTGTTAGCTATTTATTATCTATAGTAAGCACAGATGATATGGACAACCCACACATCTTGGTTCTACTCCATCCTGCAGCTTGGTCTGGCTTTCACTTGGAGCCTCTGCCCTTGGGCGACCCCTGACTCCTGACCTGTGACCTCTGACTGCTGGCAGGGCCTGATGTAGAGGCAGGCTCAGGGCTCATGCAGGGCTCTGCCAGAGCTCACACCCACACCTCCACTCCGAGCCACTGACTTACGCCTCGGGAGCCCAGAGTGACAGGTGTGATATCGGGTTACTACGCAATACACATGAAACTATAAAAACACATTTACGTATGGTGCCATCATGGCTCCCTGGCTATGAAGTGACTTGTTGTACACCAGGGCACGGTGACATGAACTGTGGTAGGAGTAGGAAGAGGCAAAAACACAAATATCTATTCCTACAGAGATGACCTGTAGGAATCTGCCGACCGCAGAGTTCCAATAAATCACAGTATAATTTGCATATAAATAGCTAATTAAGGATTTATAGTAAGTGATTTATTCGTAATGCAGAAATATGCTTCAAAATCTTATCATGGCACGCCATATGAATAATTTCAGATGATCTTTTTTTCGAGGGGGCAGTACATACTTGCACTACTGTAAATGGATTGAAATGGAAATCTTGTTGATGGCTTTAATATGGGGGCGTTGAAGAAATAAAAAAAGAAGAGCCAGACAGACAAAACAAAACGCAGTGACATAATCCACTCTACATTTCTCCATCAAATCAAATCAGCCAACTGTTCCCTCAAGTGCTTGTTTTATCATCTGCATGTTTCATCTGCAAGAGCTGTCGCCTCCACACCCCCCCTCCCCCCCCCCCCCCCCCCCTTCCCACCTCCCTCAGCTTATGGCTTCCTCCCAAAAAAAACCATCCTCACGTCCCACTGCCACAAACGGGGATGAATCGCTTTAGAAAAGCACAGGAGGAAAAAAATATAATTTGAACACCTCTTGTATACTTAGACAATATTACCCGCCTCAAGTGGTTTGGTGATTCATCAAATACCAGCCTCTTTGCCTGGGCAGTGGCTCGTGAAGGGCACCTCTTTGTTGTCACATTGTGAACTCCACATTGATTACAGAATACATTTGAAACTAAGCAGCTTCAAGAACAATCTCTTTCTTTTGCTATTTGTTTTTTTTGGCATTTGGCAAGGTCAACCTAAACAAAACAAAAATATGATGACTGCTAACACAGCTAAAAATGATGACATTCGTTTCCAAGGTAGCTGCACAATGGCATCACATTTTGATCTGCTTCATCTTAACAGCAGGCACAGCAGCTCCGGATCAATCCATAACAAAGACGTAAAAAATCAGTGGTCATGGACCTGCCCTGTCAGAGACATACCGAAACGTAATGAATTCAGCGGTCAAGAGGTCAAATGGCATAGCAATGATTCGTCTTGACTGTCGGTCATAAAAATATGGATGCAGAAATGCTGGGTGATTTCTTGATTGAGAGGTAGCAGATTCCCCCCACCCCCACCCCCATCCCTCTGATAGCCAGTGGGTCTGCCTATTTTTGAGGATAATTTCTGCTGTTAGGGCCGTCAAACCAGGCAATCTTTCTCACTGATGGTCTGGAAATTGAACAGATGAGGTAACCTAACCCTCATGCATTTTGGATATGGCCCTCCATCGGTTAAAAAAAATTGTCAGCGATGGGAATTGGGAATGATTTCAGTGGACTCCCAGCGTTTACGGGCATCTGAGACGCCTTTGACAAATGAAACTCAGAGGCGGGGCCCCGGTCTCGGCTGTGAGAAGGCGCTCTCCGCTGGAGAGGGCCGTGGAGATGAATCATACAATGGCATGCTGTGATGGAGTGGGTTTAAAAAAACAACAACAAAAAAACAATCACGTGGGGAGCCTTTGGCTGGGCTTCACGCCCCATCTGAGAAACCAGACGAGCCGGCTGCACTGCACGCGTGCAGAACAAACCTCGGTGGCCTTGCGCACCGCCTTGCGCACCGCATACCAGCCTGATTTGCTCGTCGCATAATTAACTAACCCTACGTTTGGCTGACCACCTGATGTGACTCAGAAAAAAAAAAAACGCTATTGAGATGAAAAAGGGAAACAAAAAAGGCGGCTGAAGAGACCGCTGCTGGGGGTGACCCTTTGAAGTGACCGGTACTCACCCCATAGACAAGTTCACCCACCATCCCGTTCCACGTCTTGGTCTCGGGGTCCCTGGCGCCATACTTGCCGTCCATCACTATGGACAGCTGGTACTTAATGCCCACATGTTTAGCAATCTCAGAAGCTAAATCGACACAGTAGCCTTCATACTTTTCATTCCCCTCCAGACGATCATGGTTTTTCTTGTACATCACATACGGGGCTTCCTGTTAATCAAACATACACTGGTTTATTGACACTCATGCACGGGCACAGACAAGAGCCCCACAAAACCAACAGCTGACTGCCTCAAATGCATGCAGGCATGCTTAGATTACAAACAGTGCACACATACATACAGACATACATCATACATACATACAAACTTGCTCTCTCTCTCGCTCTCTCTCTCTCTCACACACACACTCACACACACAAAAACACACATACACACACACACACACGCACACACACACACACAGACAGACACTCACACACACACACATATACAAACACACAAAAGGATAGAACATCAGTGGCAAAAGCTGCAGGGAGAGGTGCTGTCGAGCCTGAACAACACTGTGAGCACCTCACTGCGTCACGCGTCAGCCGAAGCCAGCAGCCCCCACCGAACGCGCGCCGGCCGCTTCCAGATGAGACGGGTTCCAATCGGGGCTCGAAAGCCGACGCAGGCAAACAGACTGTTTCCTACAGTAATGGGGGTTTGGTGGCGGCGGCGGCTCTGCATGGTGGGGAAGGCTGTTGGCATCAGCTGAGCATCTGAGGTGGAGCGGAGGTGTGTGTGGAGGGGGGAGGGGTGGGAGTGGGGGGTGCAGTGGTGGGGTCGGGGGTGGGGGTGAGAGGAGCAGCGTGGTGGTGGGGAGGTGGGGGTGGGAATGGGGTCTGATTCATAAAGTAAATGGCGACTAGAGGGAGAAGGGCTTTCAGAAAGTGCTGCTACTGATTTCAACATCATCAAGCACATTGCACCAATGCGCAGGGAGGCCGTATCATTCCAAAATAAATTAATTAAATGATATATAAACAAACAATCAAACAAAAAAACAGAACGACAACTAAAATACAAACGTCAAATCAAAACAGGAACCAAAAGCAATAATTAAGATCTAATGGGCAAATACCTTGTAAACATACAGAATTACACCAGGAGAATACAGCAAGCTTGTTGTTGCTTTTTTCCCTCCTCTCATTTCAAACACTGCTGCAGCTTGTTTTTTTTCTGTGCTTTTATCTTTCTTTCAATCTTTTTTAGAAAATCATTACCAAACAGAGGGGCTGCTCACAGAGAGAGGACACATCCTATTAGAGATAGGGACAATTAGGATGCCAGTGGGGAAAGCAATGGCTTTGTTTGTTCTGTGCTGAATGTATCTCTCACCTTTACCAGTGGAAACACACAAAAAAAACCCTTTTTGCTCTGTGTTGTTAACCAACAATCTTTCATCACAGGAGCAACTCCAGCCTGTTACATCCTTTCCTTTCACAGCCAAACAACAAAGTAACAGTGCCATGAACCAGAAAAGTTGTTTGTATTAGCTTCAGCCTTCGCCACATACAGAGCAATTAACAGGCTGGCATGATTGTGTTATGATGGAGCAAGGGGGGCAGTCATTATCATTGCCGCGCAAATGCTCCGTTGGAAAAGCGTTAAGGAGTAAAAAGTGTCCTGACCTTTGCCTCGGAAGTTTAAATGGATTGAATTAATAGAATTAACCAATAGAAACCTCCAACAAACGCTTCGCACAGCACTCAGGGATCAGAGAATGTCACATTTCAGCACAGAACACTCCCTGGTCAATGTAAAACAGATTTGAGTGAGGGCAGCGAAACAAATGCACGCAGTGGATCGTTTCCCTCCCCCTAATTTGTTTTTTCCATGGAGAAACCATTGCTTTTCTTTCTCCTCACGGTGTTTGCTTGTATCCAGCATGTCATCGACCATTTACTTGATGGACAGACAGATATTGTTCTACTTACGTATGCATTGAATGTTTTTTTTTTTTTGATGGAGTCAACTCAACCATTACCACTACCAATGCCGTTATTGTGATGTCACTGCTACGACAGGCCACTGAAGTATGAAAAATCAAAATGCTTTGGCACCCACACGGATACAGTTGAAACAGTCCTGGCTTTCAGACTGTTTCAACATGTAGTGAGTGGATGGAAAGCAACACAAAAAGAGATGTGTTTCTACCCGCCCAAGACAGAATGTATCAATCCTGGAATCAACACCTTGACCTTGAGAGGCAGAACTAGTGAAACACTTAAAACTGCATGGAAAGTGTACCATAATAGTAGTGACCACAATTGTTCGGTTTTCCACTGGGGAGGAGTCGTTGGTGACCTGCGGGTCCATTATAGATACAAAGCGCTCAAACTCGTTCCAGTACCCGATCTGAAAAATGGAAAACAGGCTTGTTATTTTCAACGTTGACGAGACAAGCATTACACGTCCCCCTAGCTGCCCTGCAGTTTCAATTCTCTCTCAACATGGCGACAGTGCTGTAGGGGTTTGGCTGTTTGGTACGGGTGGGGTGTGGTGTGGTGTGTTGGGGATGGGGAGGATTTTCCAGGATTTTCAGCACAAGCCATTTCAGCTCTGTGTTCATTAAAACAGCATTAGCTCGTGCTATCACAACTACTTAACTGACGAGCGGTCTGCAGATAGCACGGGACTCCGGTGTGGTTCCGGTGGCCCGCTGAGTCGCGGCGTTATCTGGGTCTCGGATGACATTTGTTAAACGGGCAGAATGCTTACAGTGGGCAAGCGCTTCATTGTGACGGCGCGGGCCGAGCCCTGCTCAGTCCGACTCAAATCATCAGCAGGAAATGGCTAACAGCAATAAAACAGCGCTGAGCAAACATTTATCACTCTGGAGCTCATAACTTCCCTCGTATGGAGGGGGGGGGGCAGTGAACCAACAGATGGGTCATTGTGAGCCCCGTAGATAATTTAACAAATAAGGATACTGTAGAAACACTGAAGCAGCAGTCCGTCTATTTTATCACCCCGCTTTTTTAACGGCTGTACACAAAGCCCCCCCGAGCCCGCCGGAACAGTATGTCCCTTGATTAAAATCTTAACCTGCGCCTGCGACGGCCAGCCTGCAGATGCGGCCATAAGCTGCCAGGCATCACTGGCTGAGTGCAGACCTCATGAGGCTTTAGTGTGGATAACAGAGCTAGTGGATGATTGTTGGTAGCGGTGGTGTTTGGTTGGGGGTGGTGGTGGAGGAATAGAAGTGGAGAGCTGAGGCAGCTGAGGTGGCTGAGGCCCTGGAATGTAGCGCTGGAACAGCAGGGGCAAATATCTCCTCATGAATCACCCCGGAACAGCAGGGGCAAATATCTCCTCATGAATCACCCCGGACAGCTGCTGCGCTGCCACTTCTCATGCCTCCCTCTCGGGGGCCGCAGCATCATCGTCTCGGCCAAACTGGTGACTTCACACTGCACATGTGTGTCATCTGCACTTGAGTGGGTGGGTGGGTGTGTGTGTGTGTGTGTGTGTGTGCATGTGTGCCTATGTGCGTATGTGCATGTGTTAGTGTTACATCTGGACTATATCCATAGATTTATTCTGCCAGTGAGTCCAATAATGAGCTGCTGCGACATACATGCGCTGACACAGAGCAAAGATGTAAGGATGAGATTAATCACATTTCCTATTAAGTAAAGGAACACGCCATTATGCAGTTCCTAAAAGACCAGCCTTAGGTTAGTGGAACGCTTGATAATAGAAACTCTGTATTCAGCCGAATGCTTTTCTAACTCAGCTGTAGGGATGTCTTGACAGCCATTGGGCTTGGTTTTTAAAAGTGCTTGTTATTTTGTTTTTTTTTTGTCTTTTTCCCCGCAGTGCGCATTTGACCTGCAAAAAAGGCAATTAACCTGCTTGTGATTCGAGGAGCCTGGCTAGATCTACGGCAAAGAGTGTCTTGGCCTGGAAAAAAGGCTCCGGCCGATAATCTAAACAGAGGCACACACAGCACAATGGCTTGACTACTGAAATAATCTTTCTCTTCCCTTCCTGGATTGTCTTTGAAAACGAGCATCATTTGGAACAGGTAACCATATCCCATTTTTTACACAATTCAAAAAGAAATGGAACAACATAAAGTCATGTAGTAGTCATACAGTACCTTTCTCTAGAACAGCTATTTTTCTCCACTGACAGTTTGGAAGCAGGCCTGTTTGCAATCTTACTGTACACTGACCTCTGCTCCCAATTTAGAGAGCGCGCACAATGTGTGGGTAGTTGAATTTCAGAGGCCAGCCGAGCTTTTACTTACCTTCCTTGGCCCACCTGATTTCATCTCATACACGTCAATGGTATAGTTTGATCTTCGACCGAAGCTGTCAAACTGGATATTTCCAGTCATACCTTGAACTTGGACCTGCCGGAAGGTGCCATGGAAAACAACAGCAAAGCGACAAAAGGAACCAAAGATGAAGAGAGGAGAGTAAAAAGGTAAGAGCAGAGATTAAAAAATGGAGTCATTTACATAAGTATGATTACTGTGTGGCACTAGCCAATGGGGCCGATAAACTCCCATCTTAAAAAAAGCCCATGAGAGCTTAGAGCAATATTCATGTTCAGCTATGGTTGATTTTGAAAGCTACTGTAAGAGAAAAAGGATATAAAAAAAGTAATAGACGGAGAGATAGTGAGAGAGAGAGAAAGAGAGAGAAAGAAAGAGAAAGAGAGTGTGTGTATGTACAGTACTATATGTCTCTTAGAGAAAGGGTGAGAGAGGGTTTGGGCAGCCTTGGCCCTCCTACCGTTTTGAGGGCTCGCTCAATGTCGATGCCTTGGCTCCAGGGCACCGCCGGGTTAGCCAGGCAGTCGCCCGCGCTGCCCCGCCGCGACACGTCCACCCGCTGCCTCCGCAGGTAGCGGAAGGCTTCAGCGATCACCAGGATGGCATCGTAGGAGAGCGCAGAGGTGTACTGCACGATAATGAGAGATCACGTCTGCTGTGCGCCGCAAGCACTCAGCCACAAAATTACACACAGCAAGACAGGACTGGAGAAACTGTTGTCAAACAACTGAGCCATTTACGGAAGAGTGCATGGTGTGGTATTGTGCTGTACCTGTACTCTTATTACACACTCAGATCTATCTCATGAGACATAATGTATATAATGTATACACATAATACAGTGTTGGGAAATGTTGTGGAGTAATGGCAAAGTAATGTAATGAGTAGTGTCACAAATTACTTTCCACAGGGACTATATAGGCAAAGTGATAAAAGTAATGAGTGATAAGTGCAACAGTACCATTGGTAACGACCCCCAACACGGTATACAGTATGTGAATAATCAGAAAAGTTCTGGTAGAGTTTTTGTCATAAATTGGTAGCAGGGGCGGTTCTAGGGGCGGGGCCACAGGGGCCCGGGCCCCATCTGAAATCTCATTGGCCCCTGACTGGCCCCTGTACCGTCAATCATCAATAAGTGTCAAACTTGTTGAGAACGACGATCAGAGATGCAATTCCATTCCCAAACAACTGGTGGCAGTAATGCACCTATGAAGCTTGAAAGCTAAAGCACACAGTGAACTGTAAAAGAAAGAAGAAACGATACATTTGGCTCACGGAAGTATCAGCTAACGTGAAGAACCGATACATTTGGCTAAGGAAAGTATCAGCTAGAATTCGTGAAGAACCGATGGCAGCGTTTCATCCTCCACAGAAGTTTCTTGGTGAGTCACAAATCTCTATGTTGGTTATCATCATTATGTAGGGATGGGCAAAGCGAGGCTTTATGAAACACTGAAACGTTCGAAGCAATTGTGCCGAACTTTTCCGAGGCTTCGAAACAATTCCGACACCTCAGAGCTGTTTAGGGTGAAACAAATCTGTCAAATTCTTTGTATTGGAGATGTCGTCTTTAAAGTTCGTAACTCACTGTGTTACCTGTGGTCAGTCTTTGTCAAAAGCTAAGCAGTCATGCCCTTGGTCAATTACTGGATGGGAGACCACATGAAGTCACAATAAAGAGAATCTTATTGCTGCCACTAGTGTTCTCTAAATCACTTCTTATAAAAACTCTCGATTTTTTACCATTCTGAGAGTTTAGTTGACTTCATCATTAACTGTGTGGTTAATGATGAAGTAAAAAAACATACAGATACGATCTGAAACAATATGGCTACCTTATAAATCAAACGGGGATCGAACCACATTTAAGCAGCCTGGGCTACCGTGCAAAAAACACTCTCACTAACCACTACACCAACATGGTTATTGCTTAAGATAAGTCTACACTGTTAATTGAACGCACGGGCACGCCTGCCGACACCAGTGAAATGCACCGAGGTTCGCTTAACTTTGGTCACATGACATGGGGATTTTGAACGATGTTTCGAAGCTGTGGTCACATGACATGGCGGTTTTGAACCACGTTTCGAAGCAGTGTTTCGAAACATGTGTGTTTCGAAGCCTCGACACTGATTCGAGACGTCGGTTTCGAAAGTCACACCCCTATCATTATGTGAAAGGGACGTTTATTTGTTGCTGTCAGAATATGTTAAGTTTGTCAATTAAATTACGAAGCAGCAGCAAGCTTGCAGTGAACTGTTAACTGACTTAGTCAGTGAACTGTTAACATTAACTTAACGTTAGGTTACTTGAGTTGAGGTTTGATTGTTTGTTAGCATGCTGATAGATTTTATGTATGGAAAGGTAATGTATGAAGTGTTTGAAATGGTGTTATATGAAATGCAGAGAAATGGACATCCTGTTTGGGGTCCGAAATGAATAATATTACATGCGCTAGTGCACTTTACCAAATGTAAGTAACGTTCGATTTTTTTTTGCTTGAGGAAAACGTTTGGCAGCTGCTAACATAAACATGAGAATACATGCCTAATAGCTAACGCTACGTTTTTGTAGTTAATGTGAGCTATCGTTGCAAAGTTATTAACCACTATTCTGAGTTTATTTGATTCATGGGCTTCGCTTGAATTCTGTCTCAAAGTGTTAGGACAAGGAGAGTTTCATTGAGATAAATTGGTTAAATTTTCTACTCTATTCACTCAAGCTTTATATGATTTAAAAAAATAATGACTGGTTTTACAGTTGCCAGACGACATGCTGAATACAAGCATGGATTTTGTGAAACACGCATTTGTGTTTCGCCTACAGACTGAGATGGCGCAGGAGCTGGTGACTTCAACCCACAGTCTTCAGAACCAGTCACCAAGCATAGCTGCTCCTAATGGTATGATGCTATTTCCTATTGCCACTACAGTGAGCATATTTTGTCATTTATTTTAGAAACGCCAGGTTGACAGTGGGTTATGAAAGTTAATAACAATTAAGTTACTCAAACTTGTTTCATTTTCTTCTCTCCAGACATTTTCCATTCTAGAGCAGATGGTTCTGTGCAACCTCTCCTAAACTGGTATTCCGCAAGATGCAGCACGGAAATAGGAAGAGGCCACTCAATGACTTCTGATACAAAGACTTCAAATGGTAGGAATATTCCATCTTTAGTGTTTTGCTACCCCTTCCGTAATTTTCGCTTTCAAATGACCCATCGTCAGTCTTCAAATCAGAATCAGGCTTTTATAACTGGAAGCAAGACGGTGGCTTGCTTCCATTCCAAATAAGTCGTTGAAAAAATTGTGTAAATATGATGCATGCTGTGTGTGTGTGTGTGTGTGTGTGTGTGTGTGTGTGTGTGTGTGTGTGTGTGTTTGTTTTAATGTACGCAAACTGGCAGTGAAAGTCGTTTCTCTTATCAACAAAAGGGGAAACAGTTAAAGTAAAACTTGTTTAATTGAATGAAAAATGTGTGCAGCATGATGTATGATTTCTGTTTAAAATATCAATGTATTTCCACTGAAGTGTCTATTATATTTTAGTGCACAACAATGCACATTATAAATAAATGGGAAAAGTGTTAAGAATTGTATTGGCTTTTTTGTTTTTTAGCATTTAGCATTCAAGTATTTGACTGGTGAAATGTCATGTCATGTGGTGTGATGTGAATACATTGAGCCAATCATATGGTGTGTTGTGAAGACATCATGCCAATCATGTGTTGTGAACTCGCCGCTGGAGCAAGATTGGTGTCGTGAAGCTTTGCGCACGCACATTTCTGCCGAATAGGATGCCCGATGAGTGCCCAAAAAGCGTTGAAATATGGCCGTTGAGTGGAGGGACTTGCCTAAAAGGACTTTGGGTATACTGCGTATAGTCCTGCATATCACGTAAACAACGTGCCTCTGCCTTACTGAACAAGGGATTTTCTGTGTATGGATGTTGACCAGTTCTTGGCCCCTCAGTGTATGATGTGGCCCCTTTATGGCCCCTGTCTCAGAAAAATCCTAGAACCGCCACTGTTTGGTAGCTATTACAATACTCTATCCAAAATTCGCCCAAAATGAGAACACGCCTTTTTATTTCTTTTTTATATCAGATCTTCAATAACTTTTTGTCAAACAATTCCCAGAGCTCTTTTAACCACCTTTGAAAATAAACAGATGTGGGTGAATGAGCAAAGTCCCTGATGATCAGGCCTAATTTGAGAGGGACGGTGTTGTAGTTGTAGTCGAAGAAAACACTAGGGGGAGATGGGAAATCAGCGCAACGTCTCCCCACTCAGTCCCCCTCTATGTTCCACCACAGGAGTTTAGCCAATCGGGCAGAGTCAGATCCTCTATCTTGCAGGCACCTTAAAGGTTTTTCCTTGACCTCCACTATGGGGGAGACGTGAGCTGGGTTAGTTGTGCCCACCACACCATGACAAAACCTAATGAAGTGCCATTAAAAATCTATCTCTTTCTTCATCACTGTTTAATTAGATGTAATTCCAAGGCCAGTGTCTAGGCTGCCTCTGACGCAGTGTCAATATATTGATTGTGTTGAAGGGGGAAGAAAGAGAGTGAAACAAGAATGAAGGGAGTAACATAAGTGAGGAAAGAGGAGAGGAGAGAAGATGGAAAGAATGTGTGAAAGTGGGAAGAAGAGAGAGAAAGAGAGAATAGTATGGAGGAAGACGGAGAAACATTCGCCTGAAAAATGCTTGGAGGCTTTTGCATATACCATGAAAGGCTTACCTTCAGAGGCGTGTTCCTGGCCTCTGGGAATTCTCTTTCATCTAGCCGGTCCCAGCGCTGGAGGAACTGCTGTACGATGGGGTTCTCCGGATTGATTATCTGGAACCCACTTATGTTCGCTCCACCGAGAGCAACCTTGTCCAAGCTCACATTGGAGAAGCCCTGAAGATCAAACAAAGAGCCACCATGACAGTTGCAGAGGAGGAGTTGTTTGCATTAAGCCTTTGAAACCTAAGTTGGCCATATTATCATGCAATGTCTTCCATGGAGTGTACCGTACACTGTAAGGGAAACTACATGCATAAACCTCTTTTAACACATTTACACATTTAACGTGTGTGAGCCAGGCATAAAATAACTCTCGCTATCTTCATCAATTATAAAAAAATAATATGATAATGTCTTTCAACATCATACTCTGGGGCTGCCATATAGTGGGAGAAGAAAAGCTCTAGTCTTGTATCATTCATCACATCACTGGCAACAACTTCCCTCTGACTATCATCAAAAGCACATGTGGTTGGCACGGAGCACTGGCACGGTGGACTACACAGTGGCCTGCAGCTGCTCCCACTGCCTCTCACTCACTTTGGTTGTGTTTGAGGAACTGGGAGTGAGGGAGATGTTTGAGCCTAGTCTCAGTGTATGCCAAGGCCCTGTGTCTCCAACTTTAAAACAACAGTGTGCAGATTCAGAATAATTCCATTTAGCTGATGACATTCAGTATGCCCTTACCTTATAGATACCATTCAGTCATTCAATATAAACCTTTATAGATATCATTCAGTATATGAAGACTTCAGATGTAAACATAGTTAACAAAGTTAGTTAAAAAACATCAGGTTTTTATTGTCAAATTCAGGACATTTCTATTGAACTGCAGTTTGGTTGTTTTTATTTAGTAAAAATGAATCAATCAACTCAACCCAATCAACATATTAAATATGTTCTATGTATATGTTTAATATGTTAAATAAATAAATATATATCAATTTATATATATATATATATTATATATATATCAATGTATATATATATGAATAAATACATATATATGAATAAATATTCATATAAATGAAATATATGAATAAATAAATATATTTATATTTCATTCATTTCATTCATATTCTCTTACAGATACCATTCAGTATAGATTTTTTGTATACTTTGATATACATAGCTATAGTAATGGTAACGGATACACAAACATAAAATGATCCTTGAATGTGACATGCAACTGAAATATTTCTCCACACCTTCACACACTGAGTGCTACAGTCTCCAAGAGGAGAGAGGAGGCCTGTTCATACTCACCAGATTGGCAATAATGTAATGGTAGCCTCGGCTATTCTTCCCCAGGGTCACAACCTGAGGGAGAGTGAAAGAGCGAGAGAGAGAGCGGAATCAATGGCAGTTAGCCATCCATGTAAAGAGAGCCAGGAGGCAGAACGTATTCATCTGGGTGTCGACCCACTCGCTGCTTTACACGACTGCATTAAACACAAAGCGCTCCACTGTAAAGGCGACAACTGAGGCCATCAGTGATTGATGTGTCTTTGTGTTGCATCTCGAAGGCTGGGGATATTACCATTCCACGACTGACAGGCCAGACCCCCAGCAACCCTACCTACCTGGCTCCTGCTTTCTTCCACTGTTCACGGACCATGGACACAGTGGCATGGGTGCCTTGCAAATTCAGTAGTGCGTGAAGAGCACAGCACAGAAAATAAAAAATAAGGGGAATAATCAATCCATCACTTACATGCTCACCGACACACACACACACACCTATGTACACACACACACACACACACACACACACACACACAGGTATGTGGTTGGTACCCACAAGAACCATGGTTTCAATTCTGTAAGTGCTTTTGTGAAGTGTTTGATGGAACGGTTTTGAAACTTTTCCACTAGCCATTTAGAAAGTCGATACAGCAGCAGAACCTGTCCCCGAAGCCCTAAATCAATTGTTGGTGCATCTGTATTTCCCGCTGCAGGCGCCATGACAGAGTAGTAACCCTCTATCAATTAATCACTGCGTTGCCCATTTCCTCCCGTCCTCGTGCGCTCCTGTGTGGCGCTATTGCTTCACATCGATTCGCAGCATCTTCAGGAGCCACGCCGTGCCCATCGGCCGCGCCACGCACGCTCACGATCCCTCTGTAAAAATCACCCGTGTTTACATGTCAGGTTTACATAAATTGAATCAAGCTTTCTCTGGCTTCTTCGCTGACATTTGTGAATGATTGGCCTGCTTTTTCTCTCCTGCCCCCCCCCCCCCCGCCCCCCCCGCGCATCATCGTGGCGCACAGCGTGTCGCCCGAGAGAACGCCAATCCTCTGTGCTCTTCCGCTCATTTCATCAGGCTGTTCAAGTAGGTCAGTCATTTCTGACAGCGACAACATCATGAATTCATATCACGGCAGAAAGGATATGAAGAGAGAAAGGGGGGGGGGGGGGGGAGACACGGTGGCAGAGGAGCGCGCGAGACGACAGAAAGAGATATAAAGGCTTAGTTGCATGACACATTTTAATTTAATGCGGGTTCTTTCATACTGTACCTTCTACATCACCACTGACATCAACATTTCACTTGAATCTATAGTTGTATAGAAACTATCTTTATTCTATAGAGACTGCTGTGTGCAGTGCCCCTGCAAGGCTGTGTGTCTTCGGTCCGACTATACTGTATGTAGACGTCATTGTAAGCGCTGCCCTTGACTTTTGGCTCAAGTGGGGCAGTTTGGGGCCAGGACGCTGTCCAGACCTGGGCACCATCTTGCTGTGGCCGTGAGCGCGGTAGCACCTGAGCAGGAGCTTTGGCTGAGGCCCGAGTATCCCGTGCGCTCCGCCTGAAGTGAGTCGGCCAGCGAGGACTCGGCCAGAGGGGGCCACCTGAGCCAGGGCACCGTGGGATCTTAATAACACCACTCCGCTCCCCTCCAGCCAGGGGCCCTGGGCCAACGCTAGCCTCTTCCTCACAGGAAATCCTTAGTCTCCCCTCGCGACGCCTCAACACATTAGCCACGGCTGTTTAGCATCTGAAAAGGGAAGTGTGTTCTATTTCCATCAATTCTACCCAAATAAAATATGGCGTATTCATATTTAAACAGGATGATATCGAATGCTGGCGATGAGTCATGTGTTTCTGAGCTGCGTCCTGACTCAGTGGCAGATATTGCTGGCTCATTGGCTTTTCGTTTACATGAACTGGAATTTTATTTACAAAATGTTTATTAAGACTTCAACCCCCAAACCCACAAAAAAACGTAACCACATTTCTACATTAAACCAACCTTGTCTGAGAAAAGTACTCTTTTTTACACATCTTCTGCTGCCTTAGTGAAGTCTGTTGTAACCTCAGCTCTAATGAAAGTGCTATTTTTGGAGGAAAAACTGGTTTAAGACATATACTGTATATAACAACAGAAGATTAGCAGTGAGTCAGTGAGCAGCGGCTCGTCTAAATCAAGATGTGTTTAAGATGGGATTACAGCAGAAGAACACAGTCGAGAGGCATTAAATGGATGGATTAGGTTGTAGTTGCAGAATCAAAGTGAAGTATATTCCCCAAAAAATCTCCTCCAATGCCACTGTAATCTTCCTCTCGCCTCCCCCGCCCATGTACTCCCTGGTACGCTGATCCCCCACGCCAGCACCCTCACTTGGCCAGAGAGAGGTTTTCCTTCCTTGGGAGAAGTTTTCACTATAATGTGATGGCCATGGACAGGCTCGGTGACCTTGCGTTCACCCAGGGCCAGTCTATTCACACAGCCCTGACAGACAGGAGGGGATGGGGCTGGAGCAGTTGGGGGATGAAAATAAAGCAATACATTCACTCCTGGGTGTTCAATAGAAAACTCGGCCCGGGATCTGCTGGGTCATTCTTGGCTCTGAATGACCTTTACAAAATGCAGCTCAGCACAAAAATGTCTCAAAGAGATTATCAGGCCATTTTTCCCCCTCCAAGGCAAGCGGTGGGAAATAGGAAAAGGAAGCTTTGAATTTAGTTCTAAGCTTATCACACCTGTTTGTGGCTCTTTGAGTAAATAAGGTGGTTGAGAAGAAGACCTTTGTTAAATATGGGTGACATTTAAGCAGCGCCTTACTTAAAACATACTGTACTATCAGTCTCTAACTGTACAATACATTTATCCAAATGCAAATCCAATATTCACAGAATATTCATAAAGCTTTCTTATTCTTGACATGCAACTTAATAATTCCGTAATTCCCATTTAAGATCATCATTTGACCAAGAGGCCTAATTTGAATCTACAATGTGCAAAGCATAAAGTTCCTGCTACTGCTATTGTGCTGCAGAAACCATACAATGGTAATCATCAGTAATTACTGATAACTGAGTCATAACTGAACCACACTGAACAATTGAACTGCACAACATGACTAATACAAGATAAATCAGTCAAAGTCATCAGTTTGTGTCATGCAAACAGAGGTGGGAAGTACAAATACTTAAGTACTTTCAAGTATCTATTAAGCTGAAAGTTTAATAAACTTTTTATGAAAAACTTCACTGTGGAATCCAGTGCTTTATCAGAATGTGTACTGATTATCCTCGTTAAATTGTTTTGAAAAAAATCTGACATTTTCCTACTACGCCTATTCTGTCAGTGACAGTACCTCAATCATAATGTTTCTCTTAATTTCTCTGCATGTTCATCCTGATAAGGTAATAAGCTTTCATGAAACACCACAGGGATAGTGAAATAGTTGTTAAGACGATACAGTTGTTAAATTGGAATATCTTTGCAGGCTCCAATTCGCTTCTTTTAACAGAAACAACTGATAAAACAGTCCTTCAAGGATACTTTTTACTTTTATACTTTTATACTTTGAGTACATTTCAGAGCCTGTGCTTTGCTACATTTACTTGATTAAAGAATTTAAAGCAGTAATTATACAACAAGACTGACCAGCTACATTCCACGGGCCATCATCACTCTTGTGAACACATGGCACTTTTCTCCACTAATCTAAACAGCTGAACACTGACGCACTCTCAAACACTACGTTCCAATGTACACATTAATTCTACACTCTCCAACACTACATTCCAATGTACACATAATGCTCAACTGGGCACAACTTGTTCATGCTACAAATTTAAACTTGCACACTTATTTATCTATGTATGCAATATTTGTAAGTGTCATATTTTTAGAAGTTTTTTTTAATTTTATTTTGATTCTAAAATGTGTCAATGGAGGATCAGCAAAGTAAGAATGTCACTGTATGGAGTAACAGCATGTTTTCTCTGTGCACATGACAATAAAAGACTCCTGGCTCTTGGCTCTTTTACCAGTGTATTTACACACATATCTGTACTTTTATTTGAATATAGAAAGTGTGTAATTAACTTTTGCCATCTCTGCATGCAAGAATTGTCTGTTGAAACATGCTGAGCAAGGAAACTTGGTCTCTTGGTTAGCGGACCATAGTCTTGTGTCAACATACACTGCGTGTTATTTTAAGACTTCTCACCAACCTGAACTCACATTCCTGCCCCACATCCCTGTAAACTATGCTACCACTAAAATCTGCAGAGTCATGATTTATCTCTGATGCAATGGCCCCCCTGTGCTAAGAATAATCCATAAACAGCGTCCATATATCACATACAGGGGCAGCGGGAAGGATAGAGGGAGGGACAGAAGGAGGGACAAATGGGCAAAATGTTTTCCAAAAGGCCTCTTTAAAAAACTCCGTTATCTTCATTTCCCTTCCTCCAGGCAGTGTCCCCCCGCCCCGCCCGGCCTCGGAGGCTGTAAGCCGCAGTACTCCTGGGGGGATACATTCTAATTAACTGGCGAGCGCGTCCGTGGCTAGGCCCCCCTCTTCCTGGCAGTCTGGATTTATGCCCGCGCGTGGACTGAACCGACTTGGCTCTCCTCCAGCGAGGAGCACTGCCGTGCTATCCTATTCCGGAGCCGCAGGACTTCTCTGTGTCTGTGTCTTTGAAATATTGCAGCCGTTTGTTATTCGATTCCACTTGGAGAGGGACTTGCCGCCACGCGCCATCCAGTCCATGACATCGTGCGGAGTCATGTGATGTCATGTCATCTTGGGCTAATTAGCTAATCTCGGCTGAAACATTAGAAGGAATCAAAAGACTTTTATCCCTAAGACTATATATAAGGCTTATATCCTTCCAAAACAGCTGCTTGATGGACTGCTGACAGAGATACCACTATGTTCAGGAATTATGGATGCGTTATTGTTTTTTATCCACTGGAATTTTTTGCACATACTGTGGTCTTCGGTGATTGTTGCTATTCCCCATCAGAGAGAAGGGTGGCCTCATGTGCAACACTTCTGACAGCCAGAGGAAGTAGGCACAGTAGCATTCGCAGGTCTTTGATAGAGCGGCCCTAATCCTATTAAAGGCTGTTGAGACGTTAAACGGTCCCAAAAGGCGGGAATGACGTGGGGGCATTAAAGGCCTCTGTCTTCAGGGCTTTACTTCAAACAGTGGGAGATCGCTGCTTTCTGCCCCTCCACCCCACCCCACTTGCCCCCCTCAACCCTTTTATTTCCAAGAGCCCACCCCGATCCACCCTCCAGCCTCCCCACCGGTGACAGGAGCTGGCCTGGGATCAGTGCCGCTTCTCAGATGATCGGTGGCTTCATCCCCACAGCCCTTCCGCTGTTTAGGAGTCGATGGAGAGACCGTGGTTCAGAATCAAAGCAATCACTGGCTCTAAATATCAAGCTACATTTCCATCTCTTCTTTAACAAGACCAAAAAAGCCCCCCTTTTCTCTTTTGTCTCCCACAATTCAATCTCACTCTGCGGTCTAGGTGCAGGTCGCTCCCATTTTTCCTTCAAATTTACATTTTTCCCCTACTCTCAAATTCTCTCTCTCTCTCTCTCTCTCTTTCTCTCTCTGTAATTAAGCTCGATCCTCGGCTTGGGGTCTCAGAGGTAATGGCCACAGATGTCTTCATTTCAAAGGAAGCCTCTTCTCTGATACGACAAATGTGTGATCAAACCCATTTCAGTCAAATCATGCTCCCCTACAGCTTGAGAGAGACAGGGAGCGGAAAAGAGAGGACGAGCAACTGAGAGCATGCTCTTTTTGGAACGATCAGATTTGTTGCTCGTCTCGTTGGTAAATTAACTCAGCTATTCCCCATGAGCTATTACCGCTAATCTGGCACACCTTAGAACATGGATCTTTTCCCTTTTTAATTCCTTATCCACATTTTCATCTGTTATTCTCTGTTCCCTTCAGAAGAAAAAGCGGCATGGCAGGAAATAAAAGACATTGTGTGGATACAAAACAAACAGAGATTTCCCCAGCACCGGCCCTCCTGGCATTCACTATCAGTAAGAGGATCAGGAGCCACTCTCCGCAGCGACAGGAGCCAAGACAATCCATGGCTGCCGGTTTGTAGGTAGCTGAAAACCATTGCAAGACTTCCCTTGAGCAATCTCTGTCTCTCTCTCTCTCTGTAACACAGTCTCTCTCTCTCTCTCTCTCTCTCTCTCTCTCTCTCTCTCTCTCTCTCTCTCTCTCTCTCTCTCTTTCTCTCTCTCTCTGTAACACAGTCTTTTTCTGCCATTTTTCCCCAGGTGCCCTCCTCCCCTTCTTCTCTGGTTCAGCGGCTGGCACCACAAACTGCCTTTCTCTTTCTTTGAACAGCTTGTGAGCCCTGGGCCTGTCCCAGATGCCATTCATTCATGTCCGCCCGTTCCTTACAACAGAGACGAGCAGGTTGATGCCTCTTAGCAGACTCCAGTGATGGAAGCACAGGAGGGGGGCGTCCCGACACAACATGGGACAGACCAGCATACATGCACACTGTATTTGAGTAGGTATTTTCAATGGCCGCTAATTAGTACCACTAAGGACTATGGATTTGGATTGGATGCATGTATTTTACAGGTAACTGTTTAACTAAGGTAATGCAAACTTGTCTTTGCAGTTTTCTCCAGTAAAATCTGCGTCAGTGTATACTAAAGTTGTGAAAAACATACAATCCATAAGAGGTCAAAACAAGATATTTATTATAAATATTTTAAGTGTCATTTGATTAGGTCCCTAAAGCATTTTGATGTCACTCAACTACTATACCATGGCAGGAATGTCTTGTTGGTGACATCACACTTCTTCTCTTATGTGTGTGTTTGTGTGTGTGTGTGTGTTTGTGTGTTTGTGTGTGTGTCTGTGTCTGTGAGTTTCAATATCAATATCAAATCAACTAAAAACACGGAGTGCAAGACATACATTCTGCACAGCAAGATTTCAAGATACTGGCAGAGAATATTACCAGCTAATTCCACCACAGCATCACACCGGACTACCGGTAATCCTGGGAGTCGTGCAATCCCCTGCAAAATGAGAATCTTGAGTGGACTGGCTGAGGATCGCACACTCTAGTAATCCTCAGTGGGGATCAGCTGCCTGTGCCCTTGAGACATCGTGGCGCACTGTCCCCTATGCGAGACCGCATCATGCTTCAGATACATCTGATAGGACTATAGGTCCCTGCATGTCATTTCTATCCAGACGGCTGGCTGTGGTGGCGAGGAGGGCTTTGGCTCTTTCTTCCCCCTCCCAGCCCTCCACAGGACCGCAATCTGGCGCCTCGTCCGAGGTCTCTGATTGGCCGGTGCAGGCTGAGCAGGGACCGCATTAGCTACAATTAGCTTCAATTTTGGTTGAGAGCCTGCTGAGGGGTATAAAAAGGGAGAAGACGGATCTCACTGCACCACCCCAACCCCCCCCCCCCACCTCTCTCACCTCCGCATAGCTGTCCTTTCCCCACTGCACACAGAGTTGTGTGAGTCACAAATGTATTTAGGAGAGTGAAAGCGGAGGGGAAGGAACCAGTGTTGCATTAAAGCCAATTGATTGAATTTGATGGGAAACAGATTGAATACATGCAGAGTAATTCTGAGTACTGGCACTATTAGGAAACTGTAGCTGGACGGGCTTGTGTGTGTGTCTCTCTCTCTCTCTCTCTGTGTGTCTGAGTGTGTGTGTGTGTGTGTGTGTCTGTGTGTGTCTCTTTCTTTCTTTCTCTCTCTCTCTCTCTCTCTCTGTGTGTCTGAGTGTGTGTGTGTGTGTGTGTGTGTCTGTGTGTCTCTGCTATCAAAGATACCCTCCTTGCTTTGTTCTTCCCATGGATATTTTCCATTCGTAAAGACTGATGCTATCCAAGGGATAAAGCTCATGCATTCTCATACCCACACACAGAGGAAATGCTTTTTAGTGCAGCGTAATGGGAAATTACTGAGTAAGGAAATTTGCACCACAAGAATTAAATTAGACACACTAAATTAATACTAAAAGCCACTCTGCGCTAAGACTATGACTCTGCAATCAAATTAGATTCATATAAAAAAAACAAAAAAACATTGAGAGGTATTGTATAGTGGAATGAGCCCGTATATCTAAATTCATGTTAACGAGCAGAATCCAATTCAGTCGTATGATTGCCTGGTGGAGAGGCAGCCGGAGGGGGGCGGCTGGGTGACATTCAGTCCTGGGGGGGTAAGGGGGGGGGCGGGTGTCACGGTGCGGGGTAAATAGCCACTCATCTATTCATCTTAATTGCATTTTCCTGTGAGCAAATTTCAAATCCTCATTTTCTTCCACCCTTTCCAACAAAAGCAGGAGACGTGAGCTCGGTGATTGCGGTGTTCTGGCTCATTAGTGGAGGGATTAGAAGGCTGACGGTAGCCATGGGTAAAAAAAAACGGGGGGGGGGGGGGGGGGGGGGGTTTGTGGGGGTACTCGACTCCTCGGGAGGAAGAGGTCAGAGAGGAGAGCCCGTGCCATAGCACGCTGTCAGCCGTCAGAGAGACGACGGGCACTGCGGTCAGAGTGTGTGGAGGGAGACAGGACGACAGACACGAAGAGACGAGGAGACAGGCAGAGAGATGGAAAGAAAGAGACAGGGAGACAGAAAGAGAAAAATGAGAGAGAGAGAGAGAGAGAGAGAGAGAGAGAGAGAGAGAGAAAGAGAAAGCCCACCCTCTCCTTTTCTGGATGAGAGCACTGCCTCGCTCACTTAGCAAGCTTAACCAGGCAAACAGCTCTCAAACTGGCAAAGACAACCCCCCCCCCCCACCACCACCACCACCACCCACCCATCCACTTCTCTGGACTGGACATACCTGTTCCAGGATGACGTTGATCCGGTCCACTTCACAGTCGATCAGGTAGCGCTTCTCCTGTCTCCTGTCCATTTCCTCGATGATGCGCTTGAACTCCAGGGGGTCGGTGATGCTCCCCACGGACCGTGCCGTCACCTGCCAGTTGTTAGCCACAGCTGCCTCCATGATTGCTTGAAGTATTGAGTACCCTTGACGAAGGGCAAAGGAGGGAGCAGAGGAGGGAGAAAAGAGAGAAGCCAAGTCCTCAGGTTAGCCTAGCCGTGCTAATAAAAACATGCTAACAAGCCGTGCTAATAAATAATGAAACACACAAACACAAACAAGGGCTTTTCTGTCTGTGCTTAGTTTGTGGACTTGAGCTGTACAGTCGCCTGACGTCACACGTTCTGCTCAGACAGACGTACTAACAGTGGAGTAGAGAGTGGGCGAAGCGAAGGCAGGGGAGATTTTTTTCCCCCTTCTGTAGCGAGTCAAGGACAGTTTTGTCTGGCAGCATATTACCGCGCTGAATACAAAGAGGACAGGGGCAATTATACGAGTAGCTCTCACATGTTCGCCAATAAATGGTCTACAAGGGAATGCAAATGGGCAGCAGCAGTGGCTCGCCACAATGACTCTTACATCAAAATAATGCCCATCTACTGCCGTCCTTGAGAACAGCTGTGAAGTCAAATAAAAGCAAAAGAAGAAAAGATAATTATTTTGCACTTCTTCTTAAAGAAAACCATTATTGCAGGGGGCAACACATACACACTGCTTGAACAAGAACATTTTCATACATAATTCAGATGAGGGGAGATATTAGTTCTACCAAGAACCCACTGTCTGGACACTCAAATGGCATACTGTACTTTTCAAGTGATTTACTCAGCTGTGATGAACAGAAAGATGGAGCTGTGAGAATGGCTGGCGCTGTTTAGGTATCCTCCTTACAGACTAGAACAGGATAGCTTTAAATGCAAATCAAGAAGAGCGAATGTACATTCATTACTTTAGGCAATTGATTTGGAATGTACAGCGTGTGCATTCAGTTCTTTGGCTTATTCATATATGAGTCGCTTGAGCTTTAGCAAAATGCCACTCACTATAGATTTGGCTTTAGAAACTTTTGCTCCGAACAACAAAACCCACTTTGCCCTTCAGTCTGGATCGACTGGGTAATTAATTTTATTTCAAAATAAAAGTGGTGGCCATTGGGGATTATGCAAATAGGGGAGTGGAGGTGTATGCATAATGCTGTGCTGAAAGAGCCCGTCTTCGTGTTGTTCTCGAGAAAGTGACTTTCTGCTTCGCCCTTATCGCCTTCGCTTGACAGAGGCGGCGGCCCTGACAAAGCAAACACTCCACAACAAGCAAACTACCCCCCCCATCCCTCCCTCCATCCCCACCCCCCCTGCTCCGCATCGAGCCCATTCCTCTCTCTGCAAGATTGCCATGCGTCTCCAGCCTATCTCTTCATTTATTCCATTCCAGACCCCTCAATGGGCCTCAGCGGCTCTGCCCTCACGGCGCACACATAGCCTTCCTGATAAGGCCCCATCTCTTTCTTTTGCCCGCTCCCTCTCCTCCCTCCTCTCCCTCCCTCTCTCTCCCTCTCTCTCTCTCTCCCTCTTCTCCCTCTGTACCCAGAGTGCCCCGCACCGCTGCCAGTGCTCCCCGTCTCCACCAGGTGACCTTTCAGAGAAAAGCTCCTGCAAACGGCTGAAACAAATGCGCTGCATGTCACCCCCCCCCCCCCCGCCCTCAAGCCCCCAGCACCACCACCTACCCGTCCACCCACCCTTTCCCACCTCCAACTCAGCGCCCACCTGCTGCACCCCCCCCCCCCCCACCTGGCCTGTCAGTGTGTTTGTGTGTGCGCGCTGGGCGAGGGGGGTGGTGGGGGTCCATCTTGGGAGCATCGCGCAGGCGTGGACCTTGTGTCGGACACGGACGCCTTCTAACCACCGAGCGCTCAACCGAGCGGTTGGACAGGTTTTAACACCCTACAGACATGCGCTCGCAGACATACAGTACGCTCGCATGGTAATATACACAGCCTTTGCCCCGGGGGCAGCAACACTGCTACACTACGACTGCTCCTGCCCCCACGCTCCCGGGGAAGGAGACGCGAGGAGAACAGGGGTGGGGAGACGCGAGGAGAACAGGGGTGGGGAGACGCGAGGAGAACAGGGGTGGGGAGATGCGAGGAGAACAGGGGTGGGGAGATGCGAGGAGAATGGAGGTTTGCAAATGAGAGACTTGACTGTCCTTTTTACTCTGTGACTTTCATTTGGAATTTGCAATTGCTTGACATTTAAGAATGAAAACTACTTGTGCTCCTTTAGGGAGGGTGGATTTGAGGGATTTAAGAAATCATTCTCCCTCTCATAATTTTATTCTTCATCCAAGCAGTACTCAGTTTACTTATTTAAGCTGGTATTTTATTACAAGGCTTGTGAGGCATGTCGTTAAATTGGGCTAATCATCAGAAAAAGCTCACATAGATACAAACAGAGTAAGGAAAACAGGAGCAGCTGCTGATGCTGGGGAAATTCCCACTTCTCCCAACAATCCATTATTAGTCAATTGCGTGAGAGCATGCATTCACTACAGTGTGTGTGTTTGCTGCATCGAGGACATGTGTATACACAGCACACCCTGCAGATCCCAACCCCCTCCAGCGCTACATGGGGAGTTCTGCGCTGGGAATGTGTATGTGTGTATGGAATGTATTTTTCATCAATCTGGCCCAAGTGCGCTTGATGGTAGGCGGGGCCTGAAGGCAGCGGGAGCTCTCCTGGTGTATGTATGTATTATTTAGCTGTGCGCGGACCCTGTTCAGGTGATGGGGGGGGGGGGGGGTAGGCCTGCACAGGGCATGTGTCCCCTGCTGAGGGTGAGAGGAACCGGGTCAGAGTGGGACCCTGGTGGTGGGGGGGGGGGGGCACATTGAGGTGGTGGTAGGGAGATGGTGGGGGGGGGGCACATTTAGGGGGATGGGGGGTGTTCATTCTCAGGTTCTAATAAAAAAAAAAAACAGCTTAGTTTGGAGACGCAAATCCAATGGCAGATGGTGCTAGAAGTTCCTTGGACACTGCAGACATAAACTGTAAATGCGTGTAACATAGTGGTGCTTTGCCGTACCCACTAGAGAGTGCTGTCTTTATATTGTTCTGCTCAATGATAAAGAGGCTATTTGTCATTGTTCTCTGCCAGTTAGACTGTTAGACTGCATGCCTTGTGAGTCATCTGCAGTGTATAATTAGCTGTGGCAAAGATTTACATTAGGAATTACATAATGCTGAGATTTTAGCGTATACTGGAGACTTTCCTGTTAAACTGATCAGCAAACAAACGAATCCGCCAGAAAGCTGTTTCATTGCATTACCTGCTTTGTTCGTTACTGTAAAATGTAAAAGTGACTACACTTTTACACAAAGCTAGTCTGAGTGAGAGATGTGTCATTCTTGATGAATAAGGTACATGTCTTGCTTCATGGTCCAACCTGAACCTTTTTCTGCATCACTGTGTTGTCAAACTTGAAATCACCCTTGCAAATTGCACATTCTGTCGGAGCTCTTTGTTACATAATTATGCATTCCTTTTTAATTTGTCTAATTAAAGTGATGGCTACAGACATCACTCATCCACAGAGACAACCCAAAATCCAAGTGGCATTAAAAACTGTCAGCTTCTAGAGAGACTGAGTGGGAGAGTGAGAGCGAAAAAGAGAGAGAGAGAGAGAGGGATGTGAGTGAGAGAAAGAGAAAGAAAAGGGAGGATAGAGAGAGGGAGATGGAGGCGGGGGTGAGATGTCTGAACACAGAGGAATGCGTTGGTTACAGCTGCTTCTCTTTCAGGTCTCTGACTCATTGTTCTGTGTCTTTGCTCCTTGTGAAGTTCTCTTTTAGAACCACATGTCAGAACCGAGGCACCAGCCTGCCGCCCTGATTAAGATCAAATAGATTTCTCTTTTTTTATTGTTTGGAAATAGATGATTAGCACCTTCACTATCTTCACTTCACTGCCTTGGCATATCGGAACAAGGAACGGCTGAATTCATTTTGAGATTTCGTAGAGATTCCATGCCTCTGCCCGTCTCTACATTTGTATGGAAATTAGCAGATGAAATCTGACTGTGGTAAATATTCTTCTTCCCACGAATTGGATGAGTTTTTTTTTTCTTCTCCTTCGCTCACTTTTTTTGTTCAAAGTCGGCAAAATAAAAAAAAGAGAAGAGTTTCCACAAAGATGTCAGAAGAAAGATGAAGAGACTGCTGGGCCAAACACAAAGCTTTGACAGCTACAACTGAAAACCACCTGCAACGTTCACACCTACAAACACACAACAAATTGAGAAGCCTAGCAAACATACACACACACACAAAAAAACCGCTGCTATTTTTCAGCTGCAGGATAATCAAATAGCTTCCAACTGCTGCTCCTCAGCCATTATAGAGTTAATTAGTGAGTCAGTGCTAATTGACATCGAGACTTGAATCTCAAATGATTCATTGATGCCCATCCCCTCCACCCCATTTGCATACCCATCCATGCTAAATCATGGCCACGCCACGGAGGCTCTGTCCTTGCCAGCAGCCATTTACAATGCAGCGGCCTCTGCACTCTTGGGCCGGCAGCCATTTTGGGCATTAAGCTGATCAGAACCATCCGGATGGGGTGTCTGACATAGTTTGGGTGTGTGTGTGTGTGTGTGTGTGTGTGGGGGGGGGGTGCTTGTTTACCTGCGCCTGCTGTACGGCTTTATTGATAAGACAGAGTGTGCCAGTAAAATTGTCTTTCAGAGCGAGGCCACAGTCGCGTGCAGCGGAGGGATGAAATGTAATGCAGCTGATGACATAAATTCCTGAGAAGATGACGACACGATTTTCCTTATCGGGATCTATAAATTCTGGGCTGTGTGGTGCGGTGGTGGTGTGTGTGTGTGTGTGTGTGTGTGTGCATGTGTGTGTGCGTGTGTGTGTGTGAGTGAGTGAGTGAGTGTGTGTGTGTGTGTGTGTAGGGTGTGTGGGTGTGGGTGTGTGTGGGGGTCTGTGTGTGTGTGTGTGTAGGGGGGAGGGGGAGGTGAGTGTGTGTGTGTGTGTAGGGGGTGTGTGTGTGTAGGGTGTCTGTGTGTGTGAGTGCATGTGTGTGTGTAGGGTGTGTGGGTGTGGGTGTGTGTGTGGGGATGCAGCGTGGGAGACATGAAGCGGCGTGATTACTGTCCTCAGCTCTCATCAGTCCTATGAGGCCGTCGCTTTTTAATACACTGTCAGGCTGTGGCATGCTGCAGTGTCAGTGTATGATACACACACACTCACACACACATGCACACACACACACCCACTCACACACACACACACACACACACACACACACACACACACACACACACACACATTCACAATCACACAGACACACTTGTATTACTCATTGCTCTGTAATTCACCAGGCACTGAGGTGCAGAATCTTTCCATCTGCTAGTTGTCAAGATGGCTCAGCCCCCCCCCCCCCCCCCCCCCCACACCTCCACCACAACCCCCTCCCCCCTCCTCCCATATCAACTTTTGAAATCCCTTTACTTCTGATTCACATGTTTAACTGGAAATAGCATTACCATCTCTGACAGGCTTGACCCGAGTCGCGAGTGTGCTGACAGTTTTTAAAATGGGGCTCAGCAACAACATCAACATCCTGGTGTGGCGCGGGGCGCGGTGACGCGGCACAGAGCAAAATGTCTTTCCCCGCCCTGAAGCACTGCCGCAGAAACAAGCAGAGAGCGAACGCTGAGCAGAGAGCGACCGCTGAGCAGAGAGAGAGCTCTGCCTTTGGCGTTATTACCCTTACGCGCCATTCAGATCTTCTGCCTGCCTGCCACTCTCCCAAATAGTCGCTCCTCTGCAGTTGCATCACTATATTCTGCCATACGCTACCGTTGCATATCAGAGTCTTTACTGACTGAAGGTACCTGCTTATAGAAATAAAGAATGAAAGAAGAAAGAAACAGAAAAGAAGCAGAAGGAGGGAAAAAGAGGGAAAAGAAAGAAAGAGAGAAAGAGAGAAAGAAAGAAAGAAAGGCAGATCTTAACCAAAGCAGCTGAGATGAAGCTGTAAGTAAAGACCTGAAGACTAGCCCATCTGAGGCGAAGTCTTAACAGGATGAAGTTTGAAGCTTCACCCGTGGCGGCTAAGCTGTAATTGAATTCAGTTGTATCTAATCTCCTCCCAGCTCCTGTTCTTCTGCCCAACTCATTAAGGGCCAGGGCTGGCGTGGCATGTCACCAGCTCTCCTCTCCTCCCCTTCGTACCCGCTGTCATGCCCCTCCCCCCTCCCTTTCTCACGTTTTCCTGCAGTCCCTTTGAACAATCAGGGGAAAAATGAGCAAATTGGCCTTTTCCAACAAATACGTTTGGACAACAAGTGTGGCCACCATGTCTCTGTATCCCGCTTGGTTATTATCTCTGCCTATTTCTTTTGCTCAGCAAACACCCACATCCAAGGCCAGCTGCCCTGAAAAAAGTGTTTTTCACATATGATCCTATTTTGCTGCTGGGTAGAGCAGAGTATCTTCTATGGGGATGAAAGTTGAATAATTCAGTTATTGCAAAGGAAACTGTGACCATCTTCCTTTTGAAAAAAAAAACACAGGAAAAATGCAAATGGCAAAAATAATTGCATCGGTGTTGCAATGGATTTCATATTTTCCGCAGACACATCTCACTGACTTTCATATTATGTTTTTTTGAAGGTGGCAGAGGTTGTGACTTTTCAAATGAAAATGACTTTGCACAACAGTGTGTCCAAGCATTTAAACATTCATGCTCAAATAATCATTTATGCTCCCTGGGAAAAAAGCGAAGGCTAGAGCAGGACGTTTGAAAATCCCCCATGGTAGAGAGCAGCCCAGAAATGGACAGAAGGTTCTGTCTGTTTTTCTTTCCTTTGTCTGTGATCTGTCCTTTCTTAAAAGGGGGAGAGGGAGCCTGGCCATAGCCTGGGCAGTCTGGCGAGCGCTGTCCAGGGTGCTGAATCCTGGGTGAAAATGAGCAGAGAGGGATCTGCGTTGATAAGGGCCATGACTCATACGGCGCTGTATGGCGAGCGAGAGAGAGGGAGGGAGGGAGAGAGAGAGAGAGAGAGAGAGAGAGAGAGAGAGAGAGAGAGAGAGAGAGAGAGAGGAGAAAGCAAGGCTTATGAAAGTGGTAAGATACCGTATCCCCCTTGGAGGCCCTGTGCGCTACCGATCAGAAGAAACAGATAATGACAGGCCAATCTAGAGCAAACACCCAGCCATGGGAAAAGAACAGAGAGAGAGAGAGAGAGAGAGAGAGAGAGAGAGGGAGAGAGACAGTGTTAGGCACTGCAGCAGGGAAGAAAAAAAAACGTCTTGACAGAATCGAGCTAGGGACGACGCAAACGAGACAGAGACCCTGCCCGTCGCCACGGTTTTCCAACGGCACCACAATATTTCATGTTTCATGTAGTGAACGCTGACGCAGTGTTAATCTAAAGGGCGTCCAGTTCCCTGCACACGCTTCCACCGGTGGCTGCTTTGAGGCGAAATGACTTTCTCTTAATTAGAGGAGCATGAGCTCAGATACGGTATCTTCACTGTGCCAAAATGAAGACCTGCTTAATGTGTGATGTGAGTGTTTAGGCACTGCCTGCTCGTACGGCACACAAGCCCCGCCCCTAATAATGTGTACGCTGAGGATGAGGATGCCGAGGCGGCGATGAAGGGCAGAGTGTGATAGGGATTAGAGACTCATCTGCCTGTAATGCAGGATTTCACTGCGCAGAATACACACACACACACACACACACACCTTTCATTCCCCCAGCCCCCAACTCTCATATGAGAACATCCTCAGTGTTGTTGTCTCCAGGACACCGGTGTTTGTGTGTGTGTGTGTGTGTGTGTGTGTGTGTGTGTGTGTGTGTGTGTGTGTGTGTGGAAAAGGGGAGAGACAGAGAGAAACCAGCGGCTCCAGCTGAAGTCTCCTGCACACATTTGCAAGCCTCGGCAAAACTGCAACCGAAGCAAGTGAGCCAAGGCTTTGATGGGGCCTTTTCAACATAATTAAAATGATCTGGAGCCAAGGACTGTTCTAATCGGCCAGACAGCTGATGGGAAATCAAGCCGGAGCAGCATGTTATGCGTATCTTTAAAAGCTCATGCACACGGCGGGGGGGTGGGGGGTGGTGGTGTGGGGGCCTCTCACCACTGCTTTTCATTTGCACAGCCCACGGACCGAAAGAGCCCTCGGCTATATACGCGCTGACAGACACACACACACACGCACACACACACACACACACACAGACAGACACACGCACACACACACACACACACACTCACACTTATACAAGAAAAAATGCATGCACACAAAAACAAACACACACACACAGAGACAGATGCTGTCACTGACTCCTTCTCTGCCTCCACACACACACACACAGACACACACACAGACACACACACACACACACACAGACACACACACACAGCTTCGCTCTTTTCCTCCCACTCCAACATACTCATGAAGTATGATAAAGAATTCTTCTTAAGCCTCTGTGTAGACACAAATATAATCAAGCCCATCAACACACACACGCACACACACACACACACATAAATGCGCACACACACACGCACCCACACATACACTCAGTGAAGCAGTGTCCAATTATCTGTTACATCACCCCTCATGAGTCACAAGGGAGGTGAGAACCCCCCCCCCCCACCCCCACCCCCCCATCTTTTGGTCAGCCTGAATTCATTTTTAATCTCCTCGGGTAGGCTTATTTCCAGCCGTCACAGTCACAGGTCTACTGATGCAAAAATAACACCCTGCCACGAGAACCGGCCACTGAAACGCAACAAACTAGTGGGACAGCAATTATCTCTGTATCAGTTAAGAGCCCCATTACATTTTTTGGGGTGGGTGGGACAGCCATGCGGTCAGATAATCATACGGCTCGCTTCAGGAGGAGCATTCCGGCCGCGGGGGCCCGTCTATACGGCGGCGCGCTAATGCAGTCAGCGAGAGTGGTGTGGTGCAAGCAGCATTGGCAGAAAGTGCCGCTCCCCCCCTCCCCTTCAGTGGCATAAAACACAATGAAACCTGGAGCCGCTTCAGTGGAGAGACTCATTAAAGGAAGCAGTGATGCTCTCTGCAGCTTAGATGGCTCTGCTGGCATCTCCCCTTCTCCTCAGCCCTGCTGGCTCAGACCCCAATGACTCCCCCACAACGCACCCACACCCCACACCCCGCAAACGCACCACACTCTCACCTATGCTGCAACACCTGCTTTGAATGAAGCATGCCTTAAGCAAGGCAGCGCATGAAAAATGAATGCAGGTCTCAGGCGAGTATGTTTTCTTAAGCTATTTATACGGGATGGAAACGTGACGAGGCCCCCAGAAGGAAGGAGCTGCTCAGGGGTTGCGTGCACTGGCACCCGGGCCCGGGACTGCATTATATTCACACACAAAAACTAAGACATGCAACTCAACTCAAGTCAACTCAAGTCAAGCCTGACATACAAATAAGACCGTCAGGTAGACCTGATTCATTGATGCGTGGTCTAATGTGCTGTATTAGTTGCCAGTTATTGTTAGGTAAGTAAGTTTGTTTTTTTTTGTTCGTGTCTAAGCTGTTTTTCTTTTTGGTGGTATTCAATGCTGTTTTGCTCAATGATCTCAGCGCAGTCTTTACTCTCCCCCTCAGCATCTCTACTGCTGTGTGGGAACCACGCTGCGTGAAAACTAGGACTGACAGTGTTTTCTAGTGCCTTCTGTGTGCAAGCTTGGCTGTCCGACCTAATTGTGCTAAATATCATATAACCTTTTCATCACATCAGAACACCACACACAATTAACGCTCGGAAAAACACTGGCTCACGTGTACATCTGTGGGGCGACGGACAGAGAAAACCTAGTAATATTTCACACATGAAAGAGAAATGAAATTGTATTTTTTTTTTTGCTTTCCTTATTGTTTCAGGTTGGACAAATTGCCTGAAAAATCTGTTACATACTGTAACACAAGGGCAATCAAACCACTGCGGTGGTCCCTCGAAGCAAAGGGCAGGTCATTTTGTCTCCTATAACGTTGTGGTGGGGGGAAAATGAGAGTGCTCCTAGCTACAATTTCATGGTAGTTGACGCTGGCAGAGGAGAGGTGGGAGAATGGCTTTATTCCAGGTTCACTTAACAGCGGTTGCTAAGAGGCAATCCAGGTCTATTGTACAGTTATTGCTAGATGATTCTCAACATGCATTTGACAAAAAAGAGGAGGCACATTTACTCCTCTCCTGGCTCTGGAGGACTTTTGGAGGAGGCTTCCCTCAGAATGAGAAGGAGGAATGTGGCGCGTGGTGCAACGCAGTGACAGGGCCGGCAGAGTGTGTGGGGGGGGGGGGTTTCAAATGGAGCACTCTCTCCTCAGTGAGTCGTTTCCCATCCTCTACCTGCTGCCTGTCCCTGCGTGATGAAGGCTGCTTTATGCATTTGCGATTTCCCTGGTGTGTCCTATCTTGTCACACGCCACTGACACTGATTTATGGTGACCCGTGCATAATTTAGTTCTCTTGGAGATGAGTTTGGCCGGGCGCTCAAACAAAGGAGGCTTCGCATGATAGAAAATCCACAAACACGATTTATGGCCGACTCCTGCTTTTATTAGGCCCCTTGCTTAAGCAACGAGCATCTGAGTTTATTAGGATAAGGACAGTTGGCTGTCTTTCCCATTCCTTACGCGTCAACGCGTCTTCCCGAAATCAGGAGGAAATCAGGTTAATGCCCACACACACACACACACACACATGCACACACACACGCCCAGCTGGCCATGTCCGCATCCTGACTGTCGTTAGTGAGCTAAGAGGGTTTCATGATGTTATGCGGAGAGATGCAGAACAATGCGCTCCGCTGAGAGGAGTCAATGCAAAAGAGCTGGGGAAATGGAGCATTAAGAGGTCTGGCATGCACACACACGCATACACACACACACACACACACACATGCACACAAACACAAGCTGTGGGGGGATGGATCAGATGGCCTCTGAATCAACACGTCAGCCATCTATGGCACACCCATGCTGTTCAATCAATCATCCAGTAAGTTGTCCGGTCTCAACCCTGACGAGGCCTCCACAGGGCTGGACACACAGAGCTCCATCACTCCCCTACTGGTGCCCCGATCACTCGCGCGCCCCGGCAGAGGCGCCCACATAACACGTACGAACACCACAACAAACCCAGGCTGATTTCTGAAGGCTGCCATCATCATTCACCAAACTCTTCCCAGACAGCAATTACCTGCAAATGATCCTCCCAGATGAATGGAATGGGCAGACTCACTCAGCACAAGCACACACACACACACATGCACGCACGCACGCACACACACACACACACACACACACCATGGAGACATGAGTTATCTCTAAGGCAACCGGGCATCTTTACAGAGGGTCATTATGGGATGAAGATAAAGAAGATGCCGATTCAAAAGGCGATGGTGTTTTTTCTTTTACATGTCTGTGACAGCCTCATGCTCTTATGGAGCTCCACAGACTTACAATTCAGCAGTAGCTTTCCAAAGTCTCAATGACTGGATGGTTTCTGGTGAAGGGCAGACTAAATGGCGTCCAGCCAGAGGAGGAATGTCGTCCAGCTTACTAGTGCCTTGGCCATTAAGTGCCCCTGGCATTGTTGGCCATTGGGGTAGGAAGGCGGGGGGGGGGGGGAATGCACAGTTGGACGGAGTGTTTGTGGTCATCTAATCATACCCATTCATGTGCCACTTGGCCCGGTCACTACCCCTTTCTGCCAACTGTGCCAGGCGGTGTTTCTGCGCTCTGCTTAAAGAGGGGGTTGGAGGGAGGTGCGTGGGCTCCTCATTAGGAATGATCTGATCTGGGTTTAATGTGGCGCCAGGGACACTTTCACTTCACCTTTTTCACGCTTGCCTTGCGTCCATCAGAGCGAGGGGCATCCTAGCAGATGCATGGACAAGGACGCTCACTGATGCCTGCATACAGCAAAATGTGCAGGCATGCACAGAAACGCACACACGCACACACACACACACACACACACACACACACACGCACACACACACACACACACACACACACACACACACACACACAGAAAGCTGGAGACACACACAATGGGTGTTTGGACACACCTCAACACTTCCATTGTGCCGTTTTAATTAACTTGGACTAACACTGGAATCGTTACATTGTCAGAGGTCCACTGGCCAAACCACTGGTCAGAAGACTCTTGTTTTCTTTGTCCTTACTGTGCCCTCAGAATCAGCTGCATTTCCACTCTAGATATCTACCTCCGGGGCCAAACAGCCTGAAAGCAAAGCAAATGATTCTACTGTTTGAAAGCATGTCTATCAAAGGGTTTTACAAAGCCAGGTATAATTTAAGCACAACCAATCTATGCTGATCGTTGTAACCTTGATAACTGTGAGCTCGGAAATCATAACAACCAGGGCTGATACCAACACAAGCCAGAGGTTAGCGTCTAATCGCCACTTACCCAACTGGAGATGTGAAAAGTGAGTGCCATTAAACCAAGCAAAAATAAATAAATAAACATTATCCCATGGTGCCCAAAAAAACGTTAACCCACGGTGCCTAGCAACCAATATCACATGATTATATGTTAGGAGAAAAAAACAACACAACCAAATAAGCAGTATCCAATAAACAGCATGAGAGTGGGCCTGAATTAGGCAGGTTAAAGTTTGGCCAAAGGGCTTAGGAAAGGGGTTAGCGTTGTTTACTTGCTTTTCTTTCTATGGAATGAAAGTGAGAGCGAACAGGGGAGTGGACGGGGTTGGGAGGCATGCTGGGATGTCAGCAGATTGATCAGGACCCCGGTCAGCACATGCGGCCGTACCCTGACATCGATTCAACCATGTCAAAAAAGCCCACGGGCGGTCAGGAGCTTTGAAGGACACTCCAAGAGAGGCCAATATGTCTCTAATTACTATGCACATCATATGAATGTTATTAACAGCCATTAGAGATGCCATGGCGCGTGTGTGTGTGTGTGTGTGTGTGTGTGTGCGTGTGCGTACACGCTAGGCCGAAGCCCTAGGGGAAACAACACAGCAAGCCCTCAAGTGCAGACGCATGCTATATGCCCCAAACCACATAATATAAATCCGCTGACTCTATTACTGGGGTCTCGGTTAACATTTGATACTCTAGTCTGTATTTAAAAAAATAAAAAAAATAAATGTTGTTGTCCTTTCATCCTTCTTTGGGTTTCATGGCAGAGCACTGGGGAAAAAAACGGAAAACAGAATGTGTTCAGCCGCTTTGCAACCAACAGCCCATTTTTTAAATTGGGCGTCACGGTGGGAGAAAAAAAAATGCTTTGCTGCTACTTGGTGGACTTTTGGCTTTTAGCCGTTTTTATTTCCTCTAATGAAAAGCTTTTAGTCGATAAAGCGAGGAGGCTTCTGGATCTCGCCTGACACACATCACACACAATCTTCGCTTACAAGCTCTGCGATGTAATATTGAGTGCTGTTGTCTTACACAGAAAGTATGGTTCAAGGTACCATGTTCCATTAGTTCAGCCATCATTTGAAGTCATCATTTAATGCCAACCAGGACTGCAGTATAAATTGGTCTACAGAAGCAATGAATAGAAAAGAAATTGACTACCTGCGCCTGTAAGATTAAAAAAAAAACCTTAGTTTGACTTGAACAAGTTATTTAGTAACCGCATCTTTATTTAGCATCATAGGTGAAAATGCTTAGCAAAACATGCACACAAAAATAACCTAGATTTCTCATAGGCTCAAAAATGTAACATTTAAACTTAATTTATATTGTCATGCACACATACATACATATGCACAACCACGCACACACACACACATACACACCCACAAACGAATGCAAACCAACATCATCATACAAAAACATACCAAAAGACACCCACACACACACTTCACATACAAAAGCAAATGCAGACACACACACACATTACCATAAACACTAGGTATGTGTAATTGATCCGTACATGTGCATTATGGAGATTAGCATTCAACATTGCACATCATCCCCCACATTTAGTAATGGATTGTTGTCATTACACCAGAGGATCATTCCCACAGCTCATGTGTAGACACACACACAGAGACACACACACACACACACACACTCCACACAATATGAGTTAGCTATTGTGCCGGGCTCGTTCTCCAAGTGGATTTCTCCTCAGCCTGAGCTGAGCTGAGCAGCGTGCTGTGAAGAATGTATTAGCGGAGGGAGAGGAGTAGACATATGGCGTCCAGCCCCAGCACCCTCCGCCCAGGAGCCTGGACACAACCTGCAGCTTAGCCCAACACACACTAGGCTCCCACAGGCCACCCAGCACAAAACAACAGCGCGGGATGGGGCTCAGCCAACACCACCACACTATACACAGCACATATTTATATTTCATTTATATTACTCTAAACCACCTTCTGTAAATCCACTATATACTACTGTCTGCAATGCACTATATTTCTTGACCTGTCTATGCACCACCTGCCTATACTTTGTATATCACATTGCACTTTTCTGCTTTTTTTGCACTTCTGCATTTCACTGTCTTTGTACTTGTACTCTGCACAATGACAATAAAGTTGAATCTAATGTAATGTAATCTAATCTATGTGCACGCAGGCGGGGATCAATAGTGGGTGACTCAGAGAAGGAGCCATGTTTTATCTAGCACGGGCTGCGTCCAGTCCCCGGCACTGACCAGGAGAGCGGGGCATGCTTAAAGGGAGGCTGGGCTGCAGACCTGCCTGGTTTCTCATTACTGACGCCTGAGCCACCCCTCACAGTGGAGGAGGAAGGATGCATCCAGTCAATTTGTTTTCAGACGGTGCAGAGACCCCCATCTCCTCTGGATCTCTGCATGACGCTCATCAATACTATCACTCCCCTCCCTTTCAACTCTCTTCCTCCACACTTCAACCCTCCCCCCCCCAACCAATAGTCCCCAGGTCTCTCCCCCGAAAATGTCACTTGCATAACCCCCCCCCCCCCCCCCCCCCCCCCAAACACACACATACACACACACGCACACACACAAATAATCTGCCAGTCACAAATGTCAATGAAGAGCAAAAGTGCTTTGACTCAGTGGGGATGGTAGCAGGGCTGGTCTCCTCCCTCTCTCCCTCTCTCCATACATATTCTTTTTTTTCCTTTTTTATTTAGCTGGCGAGATGGGGGTGCTGCAGAAAATGCACTATGCACTCACACTGATGCAGCAGGAGAGAGAGAGAGAGAGAGAGAGAGAGAGAGAGAGAGAGAGAGAGAGGGAGAGGGAGAGGAGTAGATAGGCTAGAGAGAAGAGTGGGTAGCAGAGAGAGAGCGAGAGAGGGAGAGAGAGAGAGAGAGAGAGGGAGAGAGTGGGGGAAAGAGAGCGTGAGCGAGAGAGTGGCCCCATAAATCAAGTGGAGGTGAGAGTGCTGAATCAGGGACATGAGGTAAGGTTGATTGTGCCTGGGAGAGACAATAAACCCCGTAATCATCCGTCTCTGCTCCACAAGCCGGCCAATTATCTGGCCGCACCTGACCGCCGCAACAGAGAGGGCAAAATCCATCTCACTTCTCCTCATATAGTCCTGATTCCACACACACACTTTTTCTGGAACACTCTTCCTTTATTTGTTTAAATAAATAAAAAGCGGAGTGTGTGTGTGTGTGTGTTGGGGGGGGGGGGGGGGGGGGGGGGGGGGGGGTGTTGTATATATTCAGTGATCAGCCAAACTTATGCCTGGGAAGACCCAACATCCCGGAGGGAGAGAGATGGTTGCCTTAAAACAAGGTGACACAAAAAAAACGCTAGCGCTGTCAGTGATGCTACTGGGTATTCTGATGTCGGGGGGAGGAGGAGGAGGATGAGGAGGGGAATGATCTTCCTCTGCATTACTCTGCAGTATGCATCACTGCAAATCTATAGCTGCACTCCCATCCAGTGGCAGGGCAGCATGAATATTCATACACATCACCACACCAGGCAGCTCCTGCAGTGCAGTGCCCTCATGCCAGGTCACGTGCAGGGCGCTGGGTTGAGTGGAGGTGATAGCAGACAGGTGAAATATTCCATTACAAAAAAAAACGTAAAACCTCCAGAGTGCAAAAGCTGTTCTCATGTATTTCGACAAAGACCAGATATATTTAGTCATAGCTGTACCTCAGCTCATCCCTAGGCCGTGTGTTATTATGCTCTGGTATAAAAGCAGATCTGTTTTTAATAGAACTGATAAAAGCTCTTATGTTTTAGTTCTACTGGCTCTAAAGCAGCATAAATACACTGCACCATTAATGATATGCCAGCAGCTAAGACGCGGGTCACAAATGTAAAAATAAACTGATGCAAAATCTGTTTTTACCATATTCCTATTAAATAATAATATTCAAAGTTATATTTATTACTTTAACACATTGGATATTAAATCTAATACTTTCATTGTGGGTGAGCCACTTGCAATTCTTTTTCTTCATCATTATGATACACAGACTGTCACTTCTTGAAAATGATGGAATTAATTGCTCTCTCTCTTTCAAATCAAGCAGAGAACAATGTAAACACCCTCGGTACATACTGCTTCATTTCACAAAGGACTACTGTGTGATCTATACAGCTTGGGCATTTGTGACATTTGCTCTCCAGATAAACGCCGTGTCTCACCATTGCCCTTTTGTTATGCCTCGGACTCTGTGGCTGTTGGACATGAGAGTGGGCAAGGTCGTCAATCCAGCAATAGAGAACCAATTACCATCATCAGTGTGACACATCTCAGACAGGAACGTTCCATGACCCATACTGATTGTACTGGATGTTAGATCATTTCTCCAGCACAGTGGAGCTCGTGTACGTTATTGTTTGAGTGCTGGAAACACACTAGGGCACTGGTGTGAACCCACTGGAATTCCTGAAAAGCATTTTTATGGGCAGTATTGGTATGGCAAAATTGACATGTAACTCAATACCATTCAGTTAGCTATGGAGATCTGATTATCCTTCAAAGCCCCAGACTACTATCTTTATCGAAATTACAGAATGATTCTGAAGGTAGAGCAATTTGGCTCCCAAATGTCAGGGTGAACAAATACTGGTTACACACTTAAGCCACAGTAAAGAAATCCAAGGTTTAACATAAGCAGTGGCCTGCTGGCCAGGGCCAAGTAAAGGAGCATGTTGTGCAAGTTGGTTGGCCAGTCACTGGCCCATTTGTTTCAGTTCAGGGTTGGTATTTCTTCAGGTCAGTTTTTCCGCCAGTTATCATCATGAATCAGCTTAGTTCACCTATGATGCTAACTGTTGAAGCTAAGCATGTGAGGCCACTCAAATAAAGAGGGCTGATTACAATGTAATAAATTAACAGCATTGTGTGAAACTGACTTTTCTGGGCCAGCAAATATATACAAGGGGCCAGCACACATCTAACCTAGCTAGGTCCACCTGCATTGGCTCAGACAGAAAGGACTGCTCACCGTCTTGGACACTGACTGCTGTGTAGCTGCCATGTTACCGCACTGCAGGTGAGCCGCTTCATACGGACACCCTGCAGTGAGGTGACGGATAGATCACCATCTCCCCCTATGCCTGCAGGGCAGAGATCTTCCTGACCATGTTTACCATTTATTTTAAAAGACAGACATAAAGCCAGTGAGAGTGTGTGTAAAAGGGAAATAACATTTACTGTTTGCCTGACATAAATCCATCGGCAAAAGGTCTTCTGTGCCTACTGCCTTCAAACGCAGAGGAGAGGTGACATTCGCTGTATGCCAAACCTTCGCGGTTACTCCTGGTTCGCCAATCCATGCATCTGTTGCCCGTCCAACTGCTTGAAATTCTTTCATTTTCACTGACAAGGCTAATTTGAGCTCTTTCCTGAATAAATTATTTATCTCTGCCTTTTTCCGCAGAGGTAAATTTAAAAGCAGCCTGTGGCCTACTTGATCTCCGTTGGTTGGTGCACAGACTCCCAGCAGCTGAGACTCCACTTCCTTGACTGACCGCCAGTGTAAACACTTGGCAGTAGGCTGCGTTTAGCGTTACTGCGTCAGAGCCATGGGCTGCTCATGTCTCCACATTCACCCGCAACACTTCCTGGGTGACTTAGTGGCTTCAATGGCTGAATAGTGTGCATCCAAAAGAGTGTTGTGCTGTAGCATGTTTATGCATCCTTTGATATAATGTAACTAAACTGTAATGTACGATCTACACTGTAATCATCAGTCTACAACAGCATATGGCTGCTCTTTACTTACGTAATACTAGCAGATTCTAACAGATAAGTCCAGTGTTACATAACAATAAAATATCTCGGTGCTGTTTATCTTACTCAATATGTTACAGTACGCTTCACAGTATAGCTGCGCTGTAAGAATGGCTAATATAAAGTTAGGCTCAACATCCTGTAGAATGCTATCAATACAGTAGTTCTGTCAGGGCCACATACACAAAAAAGTTTGGCTACTGTTGGATTGTGTGTGTGTGTGTGTGTGTGTGTGTGTGTGTGTGTGTGTGAGTGGTTTCTACTCCTGCTGCTTTTATCTCTGGTCTGTGCATGCTGACCTGCCGTGGCAGCTCCCCGATAGAGGAGGGCTCTTTGATACATCTGTCCGCTTGATGTGCCAAGTGTCAAACCCCACTGAGGTGTTTGACAGAGAGCATCAATGCAGGGCTCTAATCCCCTCCTGAGGCCACAGTTCCTCCACTAATAAGGATTAGATTTCACCACTGGCCATCAAGAAGGTCTGACATCCGCGGTCAAGGGTGAGACATGTCACTAACACAGACCCAAGACTAGGAGGCGTCCTCTACTGATGTGACGTCCACATATGTCCATTTACTTTGGCCAAAAATGCAATGACTTGAATAATGCCACCTAACATGTTACTATGCCCATATCAAGAGAAATGTAGTCCGATCAAGGGCCATGATGTCTCTTAGAATCATCATTTCCTTTGCATTTCAGAGAAATGCGTACAGTCTCCTTCATGTTTTGTTCTCATTTTCAATGGTGTAACTCAATGTGACTTCTTCTGTGGACAGAATTTAGGTAATTAAACCAATTACTTGACTTAGATAGATTGTCTAGATTTGTATAAATGTCAAGAATGTAATAGCTAACTAATATAATGTAATAGCTACTGTAACTAATAGAATGTAATAGCTAACTAATAGAATGTAATAGCTAACTAATAGAATGCTAGTGTTCAGCCAAAACATGCTGGATTTGCAAGATGAACTATAAAATGTCCAAATGGTTACACAAATCCTAGTGAAATTATTTACAAAAACGGAAGTAACAGAACAATGAGATTTATATATTCGATATATATTTAAAATAATCTGTTTTATAGTCATACATATATTTATTTGGAGGAGCATTCCATGTGTTTATCATACAAATAAGCCCAAAAGATATCTGTCTGCCTTGTTTGTGTGTATCGCCAGGCTGACCTTTGAGTAGCGTAGCTGGACGTGGGCAGACACTGAAGGACGCTGATGTGAAAGTCATGGCAGCCCACAGAGCTCCCTCCCTTTTGTCTAATCTAATTAGACACACATTATCTCAAAGAACCACAGAGGACTGAACCTCAGCCAGCGGATAGCACAGCTCTAATAGGGCCCAAATACCTGCATTCCCACATTAAAGCTCATTTGCCTTCATGAGCAATAGCAACACAAATTGCAGCTACACACACACACACACACACACACACACACACACACATACTGTACACACACACACACACACACACACATACACACACACACACACACACACACACGAGGCAATTCCCTTAAATTAATTGCTTAATCCCTCCAATTTGTGAACAAGGGGATTGGTTTATTTTCATTCATTCATTTCATTCACTAAGGGAAAACAAAAGAAGAAACACCTCATCCCATCTCGACACAATGCACATGACACACCACCTAATGTGGAAACGCTTCTATAGGTTGAGCTGTGTTGTGCGTGGGGAGGGTGGGGTCTCTCAAGTGTGGCCACAGGGTCAGGACCTCTCGGCGATGAGTAGACACAAAGAAGGGCATTCGGCAGGAAGGGGCCACAGAGGCTACTGGCCCGTCTCGGCCTCCTCACAGTTTTTATTAATGCACCATTCTTTTTTAAAAAGCAGCCGCCATCCATGTTGATTAGGGCTTGTTTCATTTGATTACCGAGCGCATGCCATTTTACTCAAGCATGGTCTTTTCCCGGCTTCTTTGAGAGGAACAGGTGTGCCAAGTCTCTCGGCTTGGCTCTCGAATCAAAGCAGACAAATTACATTTTGTGTTTGGGGCTCTTAAGAATAATGAACCCTGCACCTTCAAACACACCCTGCCAGGAGAGAGAGAATGGCCCTTGAACATCAGGATGCCTTCTGAAGGACCCAGCCTCAGGCTCTAATTCAGTTGTCACTATCTTGTGATGTACGAACCTGTTTGGATTAATAAAACTATTTAACCAAGTGTAAAGAGGCCCTTGCACTGAGGCAACACCCACATCTACGCTACACTGATTACAGCTTTAGAACACCAGCTACTTTAGGCCTAGCCAGATAAAGAAAAAATAATGGGAAATGACAATGCACAGTTCTTTAAAAAATGTGAAGAAATAAAAGTTTGATAGTGCTTACTTATTGTCCTGTTTAACGTTTTATGACAAAATTAGGACAAAAGCATAATAATCTTTTACCTTTAATTAAATGCTTCAGTGCCCCTGAAAATATCAAATCTATCACATACTGTCGTGATTCTTTTTTGCTGCATCCCACATTTTACTGAGCATCTGTACAGAGGCTAACTTCAGGGTGATCGCGTCGCCTTCAGGTCACTGCGTGGCGTGTAAAGCACTCACCTCTGTCTGTGTCGTAGAGGTAGACGAACTTCTGCCACTTGTACCGGGAGAGGAGGCTAAGCACAGCCCCCTTGAGCGCCGGGCGCATCTGGATGACAAACTGCACGTCGGAGTCGATGGGGTAACTGGGTGTGATGAAGGAGGTGTGCAGGGCCCCACAGAAGGAGGTCAGCGTGTTCATGGACTTCTTGTCATAGAAGCCAAAGATGGCATACACGCCTCTGGAGAACTGGGAGCAGACTGGAATCAGAAAACAGAGGAGAGAGAGAGAGAAAGAGAGAGAGAAATGTGCTGTTAGCTCTCGGCAAAGAAAGCATAGCTGTCCCCGACACACAAAAAAGGGGAGGAAAGAAAAAAAGAGGAGTGAAACCAAATGGAATTTCTTTCCCACATTCTTTACCCAGCCACAGAAAAACACTCCAAACACTCACTTGTAGAAATGGAAACAGACTTACTGAAAGGAGGGGAAACAAAGATTTCCAAAAATAAGCAACACTGAGAACGAGAACATTCCGGACACATACGAAATACAAACAAATCCAGATCAAGATGAAAATCTGCTTTGACAACATGTGCTTAGCCCGAAAAAGCATAATTGCATTATTCACAAATGAGTGGAGTGCTTTTGGTGAAACTGTCAGTACGGAGAGAGAGACAGAGATAGATCATCCATGGCTTTCTTCCTGAAGCTTGGTCTGTTTGATTGGCTGATCAAGGGTTCATAATCTTCCTGCAACACTTGATGCAAATGGAAGTTAATTATGCCCATTTCTGTGAGCTGGCAACATTCAGTTCCATGCTTTAGATCTAATGCCATGCTGCTGACTACTCGCGCTCGTGAGCATCACGCAGCCCGAGGCAAGAGAGATGGTCCATGCTGCGCGAGGAGCAGGAGAGTATTAATCAGAACGGGACGCAGCTCCGTCTGCATAACATTCACAAATGTCAAACGTCAAATTCACAATAACGGAACAGGCCAGTGGACACAACGGGGGAGACGCGCTGATGTCTCCATTCCACTGAATGGACGAGCCCCGCGCAGGCTGATTGACAAGCCGAACCATCAGCTCCCTGCCATGGCAACCGTTTCAGTGCACAGAAAGGAGGCGGCCATAGGCGGAACGCTTCAACCCCACCTCCCCCCACCACCACTGAAACAACCCCTATGAGTCCCCTGAGAAGCACCCCCTTTATTACAGACAAATACGGGTTGTTATGGGACGGTGAGGAGATGTCCTGCGCTGGGTGTCTGTGAGGGTGTCTAAGGCTGAAGAGCCCTTCTGGGCCCCTGATGTGCTGGCGGACTGTGAGGTGTGGAGTTGTCCTCTCCTCCTCTCTTCTCTTCCTCTCCACTCTCCTCCTCTCCTCCTCTCCTCCTCTCCACTCTCCTCTCTCCTCCTCTCCTGCAGACAGCAGCAATCTCAGCAGCTCCAGCAGTCCCAGCAACAGTACTGCCAGCAGCAGCACGCATCACTCCGGCTAACAGCCCTGATAACAGGGTTGCGGCACACTGACGGGGATATTGTGGGGACGGCTCAACAGCAGCAGCAGGCGGGGGCTCTCAGGAAGAGGCTACGTCCTCTAGCCTTCAGTCTCTTTCATTTTTCTTTTCTTTTTTTTGTTATTCTCTTGTTTTCTCTTTTTCCCCGTTTCTCTCTCTTTTCTCTTGTTCACTCTTTCTGTTCGCTCGTTCTCGGGCGCTCTGTTTAATTTAGAGATGCTGCTGACACATTCATTGGCATGTTCCTGTGGGACTCCAGAGCCTGTCTGCCTCCCTGTTTCCAACTGTCTGGGCCTGATTAGGGTTTCAAACAAGCACCTCGCCTCTTGCCTCTAATAAAAATGTTTCTTCCCCCGCCTCTCTCTCTCTCTCTCTCTCCCTTTATGTCCTTCCTGCTTCACCTGTCTGCTGGCCAGCCTGCTCACTGCTTGAACCCGCTTACCTTGCCTCCCCCCACCCACCTCCATCTGGATTCTCCCTTAAGCACCACCTCCCTCTCCCTGCTCTCTCTCTATCCCTCTCTCTCTTCTCTCGACAAGCCTGGCTGTCCTCTTCACCTGAGTGCATTTCAGATTGTGTTCAGTAATATCATTCCTGCTCTCTCGCCCAGGCCATTTTGTACTTGTGCTGGCCGGAGCATATAAGAGTGGAACATCAGAAGGAAGAAGAGAGAGAATTGGAGAAGGCAGAGAAGGAGAGAAGGAAGGAAAGAATGAGGGAGGGAGGGAGGGAGGGAGGGAAAGATAACAGCTGTGACTGCGGAGTGTCAGTGCCTGAGCGTTTGTGTTATCCTCTTCTTGCCCCTTTTTCTAGGAGTAATTAAGCGAAATTGAAATAAATGTTGTAGGTGGAAATAGACTGTGTCCCCAACTCAGAGGCAGCCCAGGGCCTCGCCTCATCAGCTCCCATAATTCAGTGCTCCTCACGTCACGTTGCATTTCAACGAGGCGTGTTTACTGGGAGGGGAAGAGGAGGAGGGGGAGGAGGAGGAGGAGGGGATTTGGGTGAAGCCACATATTCGTTTTTTTTTTTCCTCGCCTCACTGGCGAGTCCTGGATCTCGGCGCCGCTCAACAGCCTGGAACCTCGAGGGCTCGGGCGACCCGACCGCTTCGCCTTCCCTCTAGGAGTGCCGGCGGTCTCCACAGCACCACAAACACAAACACACTGCGCCGCTGCCGCTGCGTTGGGCAAATCAGGGACGTGAGAAGGAAGGAGCGCCAGGCGCGTTTCAGAACGCATGAGTGATCTAAAGAGCTGGATTCGCCACTGGTGTTGAAATGATTAGAATCTCTCTAAATGCTGCTGTCCTACAGGCTTATTTTCCACCCTGAATAATGTAATCAGTGTTGTGATTTGCGTGGGAGGCACCCCCCCCCCCCCCCCCACTCCACTCCCGTCCCCCCAAAGCCCTGACGGAGAGTCACACACAGCCCTGGGATAGGAAGCGATTGCTGTGAATGTCAGTGGCAATCATGGAGTGTGTGCGTTGGTCGTTTGTAATTCCTCCTCCGCCCTCTCGTTCCCTCTCTCTCTCTCTCTCTCTCTCTCTGTCTTGCTCTCCTCCCACTCCCTCTCCATGTCCCCCTCCATTATCCCACTCCTCGCCCCCCTCACACACACACACACACACACACACACACACACACACACACACACACACACACACACACACACACACACACACACACACTCCTCCCCTCATCGCTCCACATAAGCTTTGTCCTCCTCCTAAACACTGAGAACACTGTCACTGCCAGATAGCTCATAAGTGCTTGCTGGGCTGGGAGAGAGAGAGGGGGGGGGGGGGGGGTTGGATCAGCTCTTCTCATTGTGAGATGAGGTGCTTCAGACGATGCGCTCAAAGGCCAGCCGTTGAAAACAACACTCTACACAGTCCCTTGGCAGTACACTGTACACTCAACTGACCCACTGAAATATGCCGGTGCTTGGTCTGTGTCCATTACAAGCAATATTATTAGAATACACTTATATATTGAAACATATAGCTGGTTAATGATATAATTTGATGTTATATAATGTATTACCTAATGTTATTCGACACTGGCTCATTCTGGATCAAAGTTAGCACTTGACTCACACCAATGACAGGAATAGACCTAGACACCAAACAGAAAGGCTAAGCCACTTGATACAGTTGGCTCTCATTGTGCTATCCCTTCAGTAGCTCTCTCTGTGTGTCTCTGTGTGTGTGAGTGTGTATACTGTATATCTGTGTGTGTGTGTGTGTGTGTGTGTATGTGTGTGAATATATCTGTGTGTGTGTGTGTGTTTGTGTGTGTGAATGTGTATATATCTGTGTGTGTGTGTGTGTGTGTTTGTGTGTGTGAGTGTGTATATATCTGTGTGTGTGTGTTTGTTTGTGTGAGTGTGGGATGGATGGCTAAGAAAACAGCCTTCCCCTCGGGCTCTGTGCCCCACCCTCCTGTGGCTAATCTCACTTCTCAATGTCCAGCCCAGAGGCACTAGAAGCGTGGTGTCCCATCCCGTACCACCGGGGGCGCCGCCCGCCTTCCTGCCCACCTGCCTCTTCACCCGGGGGCCGGCCACACAAAGCCTGCCCGCCTCCCCCTGCTGCCCACTGCCCGCCCTCGCTAGGCTCCGGGCCTGCCTGACACGCCACGCTCATGACACTGGCACTTACTCTGCCGAGCAGCCGGCCAACTGCCCATCAGGCTCCTAACAGCTCTCTGCCCGCGCGCGCTGCAGAGGGAGATTTCTTACCTGACTGCTTTGGCAGGCTGCCCACCACAGTCGATACAGTGTGGCTCTCTGAGAGACAGAAAGAGAGAGAGAGAGAGAGATGAGAGAGAGAGAGAGAGAGAGAGAGAGAGATAGAGAGAGACAGAGAGAGGAGAAAAAGGTGCTTCGATGGCAATGCAGTTGTGTGGCTCCATGGCGGACCCAGAAGAGAGAAGGGTGATGGTTCCATTACAGAGGTTATTCGAAGCTCCGTTTATCGTGTTTCGTTTTGCTTATTGACTTGTGTAAAGCTGTCCGTACACACGCACAAACACACACACACACACACACACACACACACATGCACGCATGCACACACACACAAACATTGTCTTATTGGGTGGCTGGCTTTAGAGGAGACTACTTAAGATTTCGTGATTGGGGAGATGGTTGCCATGATTACAGAAACAATTACCACTCGGAGACCTCTAAATGCCTCAGTGTTGGAGAGTAGAGGATGGGGGAAAAAGAGCCCAGATACAGATGCTCAAAGAGCCTGCCAGGAATCAAGTCATTATCTTCAAATGTCACTGCATGCAGATTTTCTTCCAAGAGCCCAAGAAAACGTGCACTGCTCCCGTGCTACATAACAAAAGCAGAGTATTTGCTCCAAATTAATTACATGTAATGTTATACGTAAGACGATGCCTTATACAACACGATAGGTGCTCTACTGTTCCGCAACACGGTGACGGTAGGAGAAAGGCAATGGAGCTAATTGACCACTATGGTCACTGTCATAAAAAGACAGACACATTTGCCTCAACGCAGATACAACAGATAATCCAATTGTTGAGCAAACAACGCACCCAGAGAAATCTGCCTCCAATCTGCACTCCATTGTGACCAGCGTTGGTTTTACGACCACAGGAGAATGCACACACTAGACCCAACAAATGCCACGAATGACCCAACATCTCCTTAGCCCGATCTTTACATAACTTCTGTGTGTGTGTGTGTGTGTGTGTGTGTGTGTGTGAGTGCGTCTGTGTGTGTGTCTGTCAGATCTGAGAGATATATAGAGAGTAAGAGAGTGTGTGTGTGTGTGTGTGAGTGTGCATACTGTATGTGGGTGTGTAAAAAATGTAATGTCTGCCCGAGTGGGCTTCCGTTTCCCCGAGTTCTTGCGCGAGGAGAAAGTAGGGTATGAAACATGTTAGGCTTATGATATTCTGTAATTGGATTTCCAGGAGGCTGTTGACAAAGTCCCTTTGCGAGCGACTAATCCCCAATCAGCGCCGCGGGGCTTGAGCATGCTCTCTGATGGATAAGGAATGCCCCCCTCCAGGCCAGCTTCAGGCCACCAGGGTGGGGGACTGACAGTGACTGGACAGCCAAATATAGCTGGGGAGAGAGAGAGAAGAGAGAGAGAGAGAGAGAGAGAGAGAGAGCGCGGGTGATGGCTGCATAAGCCCAGTCAAGAGAGACAGTGAGAGGGGAACGAATAAAGAAGATGAGGGGGTGATGAAAGAAAGGGATGAGAAGAGGACAGGACAAGCATGGCAGAAGGGAGGAAGAAACAGAGGAGGGGCCGTGAGAATGGAGAGGAGGGAGGGACAGAGGGAGCGAGGGAGGGAGGTGAAGATGAGAGGAGGGAAGGGAACTGAGATAGAGAGAGAGAGAGGGAGAGGTAACAACACAAAGTCATAACAGGACAGACAGCTGTCTTCTCACACGCTTCCTCAGCACCCATCTCCAGCAGAATGAAATAGGTGATAATCAAGACCAGCACTGGATCTAGCCTCTCTCTCTTTCTCTCTCTCTCTTTTCTCTCCTTCTCTCTCTCTCCCACACGGCCATGGACAATCTGATGAAAGCAGAACAGGAGAAGTAAGACGAGGGGGTGGGCAGCCTGCACCATCACAAAAGGCCTTAAGGGTACAGTTAAGGAGGACATTTTCTAATAGCTTCTCTCTCGCTCTCCGACTAACGAAGCTGCAGTCCGAGAGCCTGGCTTTTCCCCTCCATTTCTCTCCTCTTTAATATATGAGGAGCTGCACTGACTAGATACAGCTTCAGGAGACAACAGCATGGAGTGAAATGGTGGCATTACCAAACATTTTTCTCTCCTCCTCCCTCCCTCTTTCACTCTCTCTCTCTTTCCCTCTCTTTCCCTCCTTCCCTTTCTGCATCTCTCTCTCCCTCTCTCTCTCTCTCTCTGCTAAATCATCAAGGGTGAACCGTGCTGCTGGCTCCCACGTCCCCATCCTTCACAGCCTCCTCCACAGCACCTTTAGTGCACCAGGCAGCACAGCGCGTATGAGAGAGCACAACCGTGTCTGTTCCCAATCATCAACAGCACACACAGCGCTCCACACACTCAATACACACCCCAAAAACAAAACATAAAAACAATCCACAGCTCCCTTCAGCTCAGTGCATAAAAATCACAAAGTTAGCAGATAGCAGGATGTTAACAGGCAGTATCAGTTTCTGACATCCCTGAGTTGAAATGAATTTATTCTGACTGACAGCTCTTGTCCTTTAGGGGTTTCACGCTGCCTAGCGCTGGGGTCGTGCATCCCATTAAAACACACTCTAATCCCTCCCCATCCCCTCCAACATGGAAACCAAGACCCGCAAGATAACGATCGCAACACGGGTCTCCGACACGATAAAGCGGGACGAAAATAAGCTTTTCTGGGCCGGCGCAGCTCTGATCAAATTCCATATCTGCATTCATGGCCAGCAGCGCTGATGGTGGCTGATCCGGACTGGAGAGGGATTTGTATTGTTTGGTTGATTACAGGCATGAATTTAAAACAGTCTCCATGGGGCAGGCTCTCTCACTCTCTCTCTTTCTTTCTCTCTCTCTCTCTCCCTCTCTCTCTCTCTCTCACAGCTCCTTGCACTTTCCACTGCCCAGAATAATAAAAGGAAGGCATGGGAGGGGGAGGTTGTTTAACCTTGAAGTCCTCACATTTAGAATTCTCCTTTCTCCTTCTTTTCACTCCTCTCTCTCCCCCCCTCTCTCCCTCCCTCTCTCTCTCTCTCTCTCTCTCACATACACACACTCCCTGTCTCTTTTTGCTCCCCTGCCTCCTGTGTCTTAGAGAGTGTCATGTTTGAGGAATCCTTGATTATGTGGCAATAGCTTGCTGAAAGGCTGGAGCCCAATGGGGAAAGAAAGAGCAAGACAGAGAGGGAGAAAGGAAGAGAGAGTCAGCAGAGTAAGAAGAAGGGATGGAGAGACAGGAGGAGGACAGAGAGAGAACACAGGCCCTGGCTATGGTGGCGTCCCCCTCCTCCTCACTCCTCCATGTTGTCTCCTGCAGATCTGAGGCCACTGCTGCACTCAGCATGACTGAGGCTGTGGGCTCCATGGCCAGCTCAGACAGGAGACTCTGAGGTGCAGCGCACTGACGTGAAGTGCAAACAGCCTCCGCACAGCACAGCACAGCACAGCACTGCACAGCACAGCACAGCACTGCACTGCACAGCACAGCACAGCACAGCACTGCACTGCATTGGCACTAGCGTCGGGGGGAGGGGGGTGAGGGGTGTAAAGGAGTGTTGGGGGGTGTGGAGGTGGGGGTGGACTCGCTGCCGTTCATCATCAGCATCAAAACCTTCTCCCACTCACTGCACACACATCCGCCATGGATGCCAGAGACACTGACACTTCCAATAGGGGCTTTCAAGGGTGTGATTGTGAAAGAGAGTGTGAGAGTGAAAGAGAGAGAGAGAGAGAGAGAGAGAGAAAGAAAGAGAGACAGAAAGAAAGAGAGGGAGAGTGGGAGGGAGAAGCAAAGATCCAAAGGGACTAGGCCGCTGGAATGCTGGGGAGGGGGGGGGGGAGGAGGTCACATATTTACAGGGAGCCGCAGTCTGGCGAGAATAACAGCGGGCGCGAGTGATCGGAAGTGACGCGGTGGCCTGGGAGCGGCGCGGGCCACTGCCTTGGGAGGCTGCTCGGGTTAAGAGGAGGAGAGGAGAGTGCTGAGCAGTGCAGGTGATCAAAGAGACAGCTATTAGCCACTGGAGGGTCACAAGCTGTCAGGACCAGGGAAACCACGAGGGCCAAGAGAGCAAAAAAAAAAAAAGAAAAGGAAAACGCACCACATTCATTCTGCTGTCGAGGCAAAGCAGCTTATTAGGGCCGCAGACTCCAGCCTCCACCGTCCCAGAATGCATAGCATGTCCCCTGTCGCCCCCGGAGCTGTGACAGCATCGCTTTGCTTTTTCCTTGCAGCTCCGCGGAGCCTGGTGTGCCGCTTCAAAAGCCCTCCTGTTTGCACATTTATTTATTCATTTCTCCCCTTTCTCTCCCTTTTCTCTCTCTTTCTCTCTCTTTTTCCCCGCGGCTGGCTCCTTCAGGTCCAGAGAGGCCTCCAGAGCCGTGTGAGGAGTCAGGGGCTGACATGGAAATGTTCCAGATTGGCTTTTCAGTCCGCAGCTGCGGAGGATTGTGCTGCATCTGTCCGCCCAGGGTTGACTTGCTGATTCACGTCCCATCCGCCTCAAAATGACAAAACCCAATGTCAACCAATGAGAAGGGCAGGAAGAGAGAGAGAGAGAGACAGAGAGAGAGAGAGAGAGAGAGAGAGAGAGAGAGAGAGAGAGAGAGAGAGAGAGAGAGAGAGAGAGGGAGAGACTGAAAAGTAAGAAATGCTTTGCAGGTTGGCCACAAACTGATTTAATTTGCCACATTACATTGTCATGCAAAAGTGGTGGAGGCCTCACATACAGTATGCAAATACACACAAACACACACACACACACACACACACACACACACACACACACACACACACACGCACACGCACACGCATACTGTACACACACACACATAAGGCCTGCTTACGTATCGAATTGAATCTGGTTTTTATCTTCTGATGCTCTCTGCCGAGAGAGCAACTGTTCAAATCACACCCCCTCCTCTCATCTCTTCTCTCCAAAGAAGCAGGCAAGGAGCAGAGCACAGTGGACAGAACACACACCATGGTCATTTACTTCTCACGCCAGGGTGCAGTCAGCTCTGCACTGAGACCCAATTACTCACCCGCACTGAAAACAAAACTAAAAAAAGAGAAAAAAGTGCAGAAAAATGTACACAATGCAGTAAATGAAGGGCCCATGCTTTGGGCCCATGCTTTGGGCCCATGTCCATTCATTCGAGTGTGATCTGTTTTTTATGCCCTGATGTACAATACTGGGTGTGACACTTGGCCTCAGATGATTTCTCTGATGCCCACTGGTCCATGGGACTGAAAAGATCGGCCTAAGTGTGCTGTCACATTAGGATACTGCACAGACTATCATAAGGGCTAATACCAGAGCCTCTCATCCAGTCCACAGAGGACATCACAGTGCAGCCCTGGTCCACTTTCTGGATGGTCATTGCATGTGCGCCAACGCTCACATTCATGAGCAGAAAAACAGCAGCCTAAAGCTGAGAGCAGGCAGTCAATGAGGGTTTTACAGAAACAAAAATTCAACAAACAATAGAGAAATCCGTCAATAATAGCCAAAGAACAGTCACAATGCATTCACAGGGAAGGGTTGAGTATATGCAGTGGAGCCATCCTCAGTATTCATTGCTGCTTTGATGTCTCATCGAAGTGGTTATGTACACTATTGTGACTTTTCTTCTGTGGCAAATCGCTTTCAGAAAAGAATCAATTCCTCAAGTCACTCTTGGAAGAAGCCAGTCAGAGATCAATGGCAGAGTCCAAACAACAAAGCCGTTTCTGAAGGTGTGAATATGCAGCATTGAGTTTCCTTTTAGCTGCCCCCTCCTATTTGTCTGATCTTGTATACATTAGAAACATAATATAGGTTAAATACGAGCTATGATGACAACCTTCCACATGTTCATATGGAAACATCTGTTAAGGCTTGTACAGTGTATTGTACAGTGTATGGTGTACTGCCCCAGTCACGCACATATGCAAGTAATGAAATGATGCCGTTGTTTTTTGTTGTGTAAGGAAACATACATGGAACATACAGTACATCCTGTGATCTTCCATTATGCAATGCGCCTATTTCAATATTAAACAGCCTGGGCTTTTTCTGGCAGACATCACTGCGACTGCGAATGCTGCTCCAAGAAATATGCTAATGCTTCCGCATGCTCGGAACAGAAGGAGGCTCCGGGAAGAAGGTTCCCTCGCTGCCACACGTCCAGCGGCCGCCGCTGTGCAAACGGACAGTCGCAATCCCGCGTAATGATGGCACGGGCTCTGGCCGGGCAGGGCTTTTAAGCCGGCCGGTGGTGCGGCAGCTGCACGGTGGCCCGCTACAGAGCCGCTCCCTGGTGCCCGCGAGCCGATCCCGGCCATCGGCAGCGCAGACGGAGCGCTTTGAAACACTGCCACGGCGGCGCCGTTGTGTTTTAGCATTTGCTTTTGGATTAGAGCATGATACCCTACACTTGATGCGCACGCATCCATTTGTTACTGTGCTTTTCTGGCGCTGCCTTCGTGTCACTAGCTGGCCTTTAAACTGCAAACATCGCAGAGGGGATTGCATTTACACAATGGGGAAGGAGGCTTTTATGGGATGGGAGCAGATTACCGAGTTTAAAAAAAAACAACAACAACAAAACAAACAATTAATGCAGGGAATTGTTGGCGGCCTGCTTCTGCGTCGCAGCTGAGGCTTCGGCAAAAGGCGAGGGGAGGGAGGCCGCGTGGGCCCAGACAATTCGCCTGACCTCATCGAGAACAATCACGCCAAGGCAGAGGCCAGATACTGGACCGTTGTGCGGCACGGACAGAAAAAGTCTGAGTCAATAGACGGCTTCCAGCACCGAGACGGATCATGAATTGAAGTGAAAGGAGGTGGTCACTGATTACGGGTATTGTTGGGCAGCTGGAGTCTATAGGACTGGACACTGATTGGTACCGAAGGCCTGAACAGCTGTGATGGCTTGGAGAAAAGGCCTTGAAATGGAGTCTCGGAAAACAGTCTGGAGATTGGAGGCGAGACAGGATGAGGGGGAGAAAAAGGGTTCCGCCCGGGGGACACTTTAAGGTGACGCGCTTCAAGAAACCCTCACTCCCTTTCTCTTAGTACGCCATCTTTAACTGTGGCAAAACCCGCTCTGAATAAATAACAACAGAACAGTCTGCGGCAGTGGCCTCGCCTCACCTCCCTCTCTTTCGCCACGTAACCTAGTTCCATTTCCTTCGCCATAAACCATTCAATGGCTCCTCACAGCTAGCTCCTGTGAATAAAGGCGTTCCGTGGCTCTCGTGGAATTTTATGGGTCTGAGAGCCTGTTTCAGCTTCCTCACACTGTTTATGGCTGCATTTCATGGTCAGCTGAGCATCATTCTCTGTCACATTATCATGCTGATATCATCTTCACTCGCTGGGTTAAGACAACACCTGCCATTTGGAATTGTAAGACCTCACAGTGATTTAGAGGGGAAGCATATGCCAAGGCAAGAATTACAAGGACAGCAAATAGCATCTATTCACGCTATGATCCTGCATATGATTTCAAGCGTCTTTGAAATGATTGTCGGCCGCATACTTTTCAGCATGGCCAGGGCTCCACCACGACTGAATGACAAACACAAGTCGGGCCGGCTTTAAACTGCTGCAGCGGAACTGGTTGAAAGCTGTTGTTTTATCAAACAACATCTGCGAGCAGCAGCGATTCCAAGACAAACACGCCTGTAATGGCAACACTTCTCCTCAGGTTCACTTAAAGAGGATCTTTTGATATTCCGATTAAAAATTCATCGTGTTGAATCTGCCTCAGAGTGAGACGAAGGCTGTATCTCATTACGGCTGCATCTTTCAGCATCCCCCTCAGCCTTCTCCCAATTCTTCAAACATCATATACACACACACACACACACACACACACACACACACACACACACACACACACACACACACAGTATACAGCAGCGTGGTCAAACCATACACATTTATGTACACATCTTGTGCAATGTTTCAGTGGATGGCGGCTATTTAGCTATCCTCCTTCAGAAAAAGGCAGCTCATTGGTCAGTGACGAGAGCCTTTGATAAAGCAGCCTCCTCATTCCAGTTTCTGTTCTCTGGCTACATTCCCTGTACTCCACAAAACATTCAAGCACAACAGCGGCACCATTAAAACTGCACCAGCGCTTAGACAGAGGTTCAAACTTAATGTTACATTCTGTGAAGCTGTATTTTTCCTCTTTTGTCCCCCCCATCGCATTGCCTACATTCCTCCTTCTCATGCACTTGTGTACTTGGGCAATCCGTCTCTCTTCTGAAGCGGCTGTTCCAGTCTCTGCCAGAGCCTGTGGGCTCTCCACAGCAGTCAGCCCCCCACCCGCCCAAACCCCACTGCTGCTTCACGGGCTGCAGAGCCAGGCTGGATTACTCCACTGCGTGGGTGCTTCCTATCTCTTCTGTGTGCTCATGTGCTCTTCAAAACCAATACCACTAGCGGCGCTTCCTCTCAACACCTCCACCTATCTGACGTTTACTTTTGGGTTTGATGGCTGGTCTCTCCTCTCTCCTTTATCTCTGGTGAGTGACTGATCAATCTGATGCGCCAAGCCGACCTTCGGTATGGACTGCATTGGTCTGCTGTCTTCATGGTGGATCGTTTCTCTCCGCTCTTCGGTCAGAGAGCACTGAGCCATCTGTTTGAAGTTTCTTCAGCTGATCCATATTAACGCAAGAATTCAAATGACCAGCACCAAGGCCCCTTGGGGTACATGCAGAGCTCCCACTGACCAGAGGTTATGTAAAGGTCATTGTCGTTTTCACTATATTGACCTTATTGAATGGGTTCTTTTGGTCCTATCTGGTTCAGTGGAACAGCTGCCACACCTGGGAGCGCACACATGATTTTATTACGGCTAGTCATTGCTAAATGCTAATTAAATGGGCTGGTTATTATCACTTTTCCTGGTAACCTTTTGTTTGTATTAAATGAGATGTGACAGACTCACATGGGCCAGTTAGTTATCGCTTTGTATGGCTCTGTACATTTCAACTCAAGCTCAATTAAATAATTAACATCTCAAAGGACACCCTCCAGAGAAGTCTCTTGGGGCTTTCATATTTACTGCACACTAGCTCAGAACGCCTTTGTTTAAATACATGGATGTTCTGCGAACCAGAAAAATAAATTGGATGTATTTTTAATGCGTTTTAAAATGTAATGTGCTGTACAACTCAAATATACAATGTGTTCCATTTCAGAGTTACGAGAGCTAAAGGTCTTGGATTTTCTAGCACCGCTAATTCAGATACTGAAAGGGCCCATTTTGTTAATAGGTCTCTGTCCCAGCTTTCATCATGTCAGATATGACAGAGCACTATGCCATCTCTCGGTCCATTTCCACACAGTCACCCACTACAGCAGAAATGAAGGGAAATCACGAGAGGTGCTTCCTTTGAACTAAAAGAAGCAAATGAGATTCAAAAAACCACTTCCTTTTTTGAAAAAAAGCCCTTTCAAGAGCAGAGCCATGAGTTGTGGACGGTGGTTGTGTTACATCACACTGTGGACTTCCATCAGCCATTCAGGGTGGATCTTTCACTCTTTAGTTTTTTGAAGTCCTGGGAAAAACCTGTGTCTGTAGCACGAATGCTGCACGAGGACCCCTTTTGTGCACTGCTCTGCTTTTCCTTTTGATACAACGCAGCAGAAATCTGTCTAGCAGTAGTAGGCTCACTGTCACTGGAAGGACTCCCCATGCACACACCCCTCTATGTGTTAGACTGAGGCTGAGGTGCCCAAATCAACCACTAGTGCTGGAATAAGATGGAGAGCATGATGTTACGAAATCCTCCCAGGGAGTACAATCCCATGCATCTCCTGTCAAGTCCATCAAAAAGAGTTACTTCTTTGCTATGTGAAAAAAGAGAGGGAAAACTTCATCTCTCATCCTAACATTAGATATGCCCTTTGCAGCTAGCTTTCCATCATGGCTTAGCCGGATCTCTTCAAAAGCCTGTGTCCATAACCTGAGGTGAATATTGACGTGGACAGGAATCGTGACAACTTTCACTGCCAGAGGGCTGTTCTCAGGCACTGTGCCCCTTCAGAATTATTTCATGGCCAGGCAAACGTAATATGCCATGAGGTATGCCTGTGTTCACACGCAAGAGCTGGCAGCAACCTTCGCTCTCTCCAAGCACACAGCCATAAGATCTTTTCAATACAATATAAAAAAAGGTAATATATACTGTATTATATTCACACACAAATGGCCAGTTTGGAAGGACACCTTCACACAGAGAGACATCTTTAGTTGAGCCCTAACCTCTCTCACACCCCACCCACTGAGGGATTCAGCCTTTCACACAGCTGCCATGCTCCCTCTCCGCAGTGTCTCCTCACCTAAGCCTTCAGGAAGGGCAAATACAATTAATGCAGACCTCTGTTGTTTGCCTTTGTTCCTTTTTTCTCCCCAAGGTAAAAAAAATGGGTACCGCAGAGAGCTGCAGCCACACATTGCCATCTGCTGTGTGTGGTGGTAAAGGAACCTGGGGAACCCAGTAAGGAAGGGGTAGGGCACATGTAAAAACCTGGCAGAGGGGACACACACCATTAGCTTAATGACAGGATGAGGGATGCAGGCCTTTGTAAGGACAGAGGGGGGAGATTAAAGAGCCAGGGACTGAGCAGTTATTCCTTTAACACAAATCAAGGAGAGGAGGCTAATAAATATGACTATATAAGTCTGGCTTGATGCTGCCTTCTCTCTGTCCCTTCAAGTCGGAGACATAAAGCTGCACAATCCCCCTCCCAACCCACCTCTTTATGTGTAAGCCACGGCTATCAGGAGAGAGGGGGGAGAGTCTTTAGATGTTGGCTGCTTCCCTTTGAACCGCTCGTCTCATCAATGCTGAACACACCTGCAAGTTTTGGCCTTGAATGGCATAATGGGCCCCAAAAAAAGTAATTAGAGATTTTTTTTCCAATTCCTTGCTTCTCAGAGTTGAATGGAATACATTTACAAAGCTCTGCCTAAAGGATTAGCAAAAACACATATTGTTTTGCTGCCGGTCACTAATTCAATTAATAACATGACTTAAAAGCAATTGCTAAAAAAGTATTTTAACTCAGAGAATAGCTTTCTGTTTGTTGTGCCTCACAGGACAAAATAAGGATTTATTTTTGCTAGTGATAGGCTAACATTCCGAATCTTCGATGCTAGATAAACTTGGGGCACAAAACGTTTTGCTTTTTAACTTTCTCCACATTCAAAAATTGCTTGCCTTTTTTTTATTCTGTGAAACAAAAGAAATAATTGCAGTCATGTCCAGAGTGTAAATTGGTATCCCTTACTTAAAGAATTAAAAAAAGAATTCAAAGAATTCACTCTTACATTTACTTTCTTTAAAAATATGTAGAGCCAAGCCAATCTATTTTTCTGTTTACCTTTACCAAAACAATAAACTGGTTCTAACTAGCAGGAAAGCATTTCACAGAGAACATGAGAAACCTCGACAAAAGGCACTCGACACATTGCTCATCTTCTCTGCATATCGCAAATCCCTGTGGGTCCTTTTGAAAGGGTGAGAGGGTTTGAAAAGTAACTCAATTTGAAATATCGGCCCTATTGATTCTATTTGAGAGGAGGAACTTTATGAGCAAGAACATCCAATTATTAATTTCATATGGAAGACCACACAACATATTCTTGTAGAGTCTGAGAGTAGCATATAGCTCATTTCATTAAGCATCAGATCACAACAGGAACTTGTAAACAGATGAGCCTTTCCACACACGATCAAAAGAGGGCCACAAGTCTGTGACATGTTTCATATTTACCATTGGACCAATGTCCATAAAATGGTGGAAAAAAGTCATGAAATGGAAGTTTACTTGATCAAGTCTGAGGGTTTTTACAATGCGATCTGGAGAAACTGAACAAACCCAAGTCCCAACAAGAACAACTGCAGCTGTGCTAATTTTTATGGGCACATTCTAAGACTCAGACCAAAAACAACCGTGAGTGTGCACTCTGTGGTCCCGGGAAACACACAATGCCATGTGGCAGTTTCATCCACTGTGAGTAATATACGAGAAAGAGCACTGACAAAAGTTCAGTCTCACGAAGAGAGAAAGCACAGCTGAGGTTTGTGGATACAAGACGTGGCAGCCCAGACTGAAAAATACGTGCAGTGGAGCAAAACACAAAACTGAAGAATAAACATGAAAAAGAGGTCTCTACAAGGCACCCTAGACACGGAAGCACGCAGCAAGCTAAAGAGGTGACCTCTGGTGAAATAAAAACAGAAGTCCTGAATACAAAAAGTGCATGGTCCAAAGGTGAAAACTGCACTCAGGAGCAAAAGGATTCACAAATGCACTGTGAATTGTACTCCAGTACACAAGGGTGAAAATGTTTTGGAACAGTATTGTGTAATTGTATGATGAGTTGGTCTGACAAAATATTGAGTAATCAGATGCTTCTTACAAAATTAAAATCCATTGCACAAAGTAGATGAAAAGTCATATGCATCCTTGCCACTGCAGCAGAACCTCCCATGGCTTTGACATATATTCAAGTCCAAAAGGCTTTCTTGTGTTTTTAATACATTTCTAGATATGTATCATTACAGGCACTTGAAGTGATGAATGCTGTTATGTTTATAATAAGCTATGCTGAAACTATCTGAACTGAAAGCCTGCTATTACTATCTATTGTTACATATTTATCATTAAACTATTTAAATCAAGTGCTGGAAAATGAAGGACTTCCGCATAATATCAAAATATATTTGCAGGGCTCATATTTTACCCAGCTAGCACTGACAGTTTTCTGGACTGCACACATGATTGCATCATGATTTCTTTGTTGTTTTTCCAGTTCTGACTTTCAAAAAACAGAAAAAAAACTCATGCCTCCTTGCCTAACAAATGCCTATGCTCTATGAGGCATTGTGTTTGATTTAGCAAAAAAGAAAGTGCATATACAAAAAATGGAGACAAGCCAATCCTATTTTTGTCTACGCAGCCAGAACACAGATCTATTTTTGTGGATTAGGCATGTCTCCTTGTCAGTTTATTTTGGACATCACAGTCAACTCCTCAGTCAACATGACCACTTGCACAAATGTGCATCTGCATGTGTATCCCTGCAATGCTACCAAGCAAAAAAGTTTTAACTAAAATCCAAAAAAAAACAACAACAAAAAAAACACACACAACATATTACAAAAATATAAGACTTCAGTGGATACCGTCCACAGATATGACTAAAAAGGTTATAAACAAAGCAATAGTGATGAGAGCTAATTTTGAGCTTGTAGTGCATCTTTCGGAGCAGAAATATGTTTCAGCATGAGTCACTTTTTTCCTTCGCACAAAGACAAGGCCACAGCAGGGAGCCATCGTAGTTGTGAACATACAAGCCTGGTCATGTGCCAATCACAGGCGTCTGGGTAGGCCTGAACAAGCTGTTGGCAGGTCCCCAAAGTCTGCTTTGTTTCTGTTTGCCGATTTGTTCAAGAGTATTGAATGTACAGAGAGCGCTGGAATCTCTCCGGGACGTCATCTGAGCATTTAAGTACTCCCCGTTCTGTCAGTAACACACAGTGAATGAGATACCCCGTGTTTCCCAAAATATGAGCTGATGACAAACAGAACCATTGATTTTTGTTAGTGCTCATGTTTGTTAACATTGCAACATGACTGACTGGCTCTGCCTGTGATTATGTGCCAAATGAAGTCATCCAGACCTTGGATATGAGATCTCTGCGGGGTGATAACTTAAGTTCTAACATGATACCTTCCGGGGGAATCGGTGCAGAGAAACTACTCTGCACACACTGTATCAGAAATGACATCATGCAGTGATATCATACAGTCCCACTGCAGAGTGAGTTAATGAAGCACCTTGGATGGGAGCCTCACAGGATCTTGAGGGGACTTTTGTGCTGGTTATAGGAAGTTACATGCCCATTTAATATCTAGTCTCCAATGCCAACAGGCAGCTGGCTGGCAGTTGAAATGATCCAAGCCTTCACCTCACCTCGGCACTCCATCTAATCTTAAAATGGAGTACTCTTCTCTCCCCTGCATTCGGAATTGCAGGCAAATCTGCTCTCTTACTATAGGGACATTACCCAGAAATGTTCTTGGATAATTGGGAGTGAAGAAGCCAAGCTTTCCATACTGGCTGCATCCAGGCTCATGCTGAAGCCTTCATCACACCTCCCCGTAACAGTCTACCCAAGTGATCTCCACATCACTGCCTCGGCTCAACAAGATCACCGCGGCATGCCATCCACACAAGTATCAGATCAAGCATTGTTCATGCATCATCATTTTTCACAATGGAGACCTTGACAAACTCTGCCAGAAGACTAGTTTAACAAGGCTTCCTGTTGTCAGCGGTGACAGTTACACAATTCTTAGGTAGCCATTTATCATCTGTATATTAACTCATTGAATGCCAAGCTGTTTTCGGAAACTTTGTCCTAGAGTGCCAGCAAACTAGACCATTGTTGATGATTTTTGTACAGCCACAGCATATTCTGTGTTATAGCTATGAACACATACAATGGCTCGTTTAAAAGGTGAGACTTTAAGCTCTCAGTGGGTGCAAACCGTGTATTTCTACACGCCTCTGTTCCTGAGAAATCCCAAGCTAAACAGTGGCTAGTTTTCATCAAAATCACTGTTTTCTTCTAGAAATGGAGATATAACGTCTTTCATGAAATATGAAGTGTTGCCTGTAAACTTTCTGGGAAGTGATCAGCGAGACCTGGCGAGACTGCCACCTAGTGATAGACCCACGAAAATGGCCTGGTTTTGACCTGACGTGCATGCGTCACTGATTCGACCCAAAGCGGCAACCGAGTTATGATAAAATGTCCAGATAAAATGTCCAGATTGTGCGTTTTCATGAGTTTTCGATCGTCATATATTTAATTTCCATTCATCACAGAGTTCCCAAAATCACATATAAGGTGTGTTAGAGTGTCTAGTTTCGTAAAAAAAAAAGCTAAAAACGTAATATTACGTTTTTGGCACTCAACGCATGGGAAGGAAAAACGTAATATTACGTTTTTGGCACTCAATGAGTTAAGAGCAATATACTGCATAAAACCAGCTCTTGCAAAAAATAAAACATGGTCAGATTCAGCAAAGTACTCGCATGTGTAAAACGCTCCTCAGCACACAAATGAAATGGACATTTGGCTGGTTTTTGGTATGTGGAAAAGGACATAAACATATGAAACATGAATGAGCTGATCTGTCAATATGCACATCACCGTGTGCTGGCAACACTGTGATATCTTCTGACAGCCAATAGCATTCTGTCCCCACCCCCAAGAATGGCATCAATATTTTTGTCTTCTCATTTGAAAAATGACAGTTTCCTCAACAATCATCAAGCCGTCTTCCAGAGTGCCTCGTATGATGGAGGCTTGAAGCGGCTTTCTTGATGGAGCTGCGAGCGCATGACAGTGCGGGAGCAGAAATGGGGCAGTGGCTCCCACAGGACTCCTTGGATCTTGCAAACAGTCTGCCCCTGGATTTAATTAGATTCTGAAATCTAGCCCTCTCACTTTTTTCCTCTCCCATGCTCCTTTGCTTCTTCAACGCGCGTGAAATTGCACGCCGTTATCTATTATTTATTTACCCCCTTTTGTTTATTGTTCCCCTTCTCTTATCGCCGCCAACGGCTCATTAGGACGTGATCGGGACTCGACCCGTGGCCGACGCTCCGGCTTGTCTCTCTCTCTCCCTCAGTCTCCTTCCCCTCCACACCGCCAGCCCAGGCAGATCCCACTTCATTTGCTTGTGTTGGGAAGGGCTGTGTAGGTATAGATTTTCTTCTTCAGTGACGGCGCAGCGAGGCAATATGAAGTCTGGGTGCTAATGAACTGCCACTGCAGAGGAAGGCAAGCCTGAGAGTTACCATAGGAGATAGCAGGGGGTTGGGGTGTATGGGAAGAGGCAGAACTCGGCAAGTAGACAAGGAACTACCCCCCCCCCCCCCCCCCCCCACACACACACACAACCATTACTGCCTCAAGCAGCAAAGCGGGGGTCAATGGTTATTCAGCAATGAAGATAAGAAATCTACAGGCAAAGAGCCCATGTCAAGGCATCATAGGTCATGGTCTGGAATGGTAGTATTGAACTACTTCATATGGATTGCATTTTACAATTTCTTTGTGGCCTAGCACACGACTCCTTGGTGAAAGCATACAGTCCCACATATGTGGTCAGTACACCAACAGGAGGCAAACCCCTTCAACATGTCCGCCACTACACACACAGCCACACAACTGCACACACTTGATAAAGACACATTTAAAAATCACCCACACGGAATCCTTGAAATCCACAGTTGTATAATCGGTTATGCTATCTTTTCAACTAGTGCCAGTGTCTCCATATCTACAGAGCCATAGCACTCTGGGTGTGTTGCCAAGGGAACTTGATCTGAATTCAAAAAGACAAACTCAGAAATACAGACAATGTGTGCCCACAGACTATTTCTGTGGTGGATACTCCTCTCATCTCTTTCCTTAAAGCAACTTCAACTGACACAATGGATCACGTACTATTGTCAGAAATAGACTGACATGATCAGAAAAACAACCTAATCAAAAGGTAAAGATAAAGGATAATATTATTAAATTATTTGAATACAGCACCCCCTTAGTCAGAATTACGTTGATGTATAATTCACTAAATCCATAATCATTCCTTAATCAAATCATGAAAACAGGAGAACTACAGTAGTAAGAACATTTGACAACTACAGTGCATTCGAATATTCCTTTGGTTTCAGATCATGATGGCACTTTCACCACTGAAGGTCTTAACCCCTGCATAATTCTTTGACCAACACTGTAAAGCCTAATGATGTCTCAATGACTGATCCACACGAGATATTACAAATGCAGGGGAAGTAAAATTCAAAGCTAGACTATGAAATAGGAATTTCGGTACACTCAAAAACACTACTTTCGCTCTTTCTGTCTACTAAGCATGACTTGTAATGCTCATAGATCTATTTATCCCACTTTAAATTCTCAGGCAGTAGGCTGCGATGCAGGGGGACGAATGATGGGAGTGAGGAGGCGAGCAACACTCCAAGCGCTCAGAGGATACATTTACGACTACGCTATTGTATGGGGACCTTTTTTATGATCCCGAGTATACTCACACGCATGGGTAACAGCGAAGCTGTTGGAAGACTCGAGGTTATCTACGTTGTAATTCAGATGGAAAGGCTTCTCGGTCATGTTTTGGTTGGTGTTGTAGAGCTGTACGGCAAATCTGAAAGCGCTGTGCTCCTGCACCGTCGACCGCATGAAGAGCCCCCCTTGAAAGAGAAAGGGATGAATACTAACATTAGCAATTATGTATTGTCGATATTACAACTTTAATGCAACTAAAAGAAAGATATGACACCGGGAATCTATTAATTCGCTTATGTGTCACGGGCTCCGGCTTGACAGTACTTGCATGGTCATGCCTCTGTCCTTCTAGCATGCTTCTAGTACTAGTATATTTACCGAAACTCCTTTCAGATATGTAATGATCTGTTAACTTAACATTTTTATGTTTTCACAATACCAGAGCGGTGCATTAAAAGAGCCTATGCATTTGTAACACAACCTCACATAATTAAGATAATTCTATTTGAAAGGTTCGTAAATGTACCCAGCTGTTTCCCCACATTTTTACTCGAAATGCAAGTTCATAGCTTGCGTTACTAACCCGGTCACTGGGCTACTTTCTGCAGTGGGCTTTTTCGACTATGTCGACGGCCACAATTAAACAAAGTAGCAGCAAAAACCATCAAACGTCAAAACATAAAACGCATTACTTACCTATGTTTATCTGATTAGGAAAGCCTGCGAGGGAGCTGCCGAAAAGCCACAGTAAAAAAAGGAACACGCTTTGTGCCATTTTTCTCCGAGCTTTTAAAAGCAACCCCTAAAAAGGAACTGTTTAAACCAAAACATACGCAGTAGCAGGCGCAAAACCCCTCCAGATCAATGCTCTGCGCTCACAGTGCACCAGTTAGGTTCATTGAGGTGCACGCCGGGCTGCCGAGCAATTTTTCTGCAACTGTGGGCAAAAGAAAGGACTTCTCCTAAAGATGGTGGTGGTGCGAGTGGCGGATCAGATTGTGAATACAGCTCCTCCAATTGGACCAGCAGGACGATATTGATCAAACTTGAAATGACGTTGAACAAAAAAACGCTTCTCTATGCATCCGACTGAGGCAGACTCAAACTGCAAAGCACAAGTAGTGCGTTTGTCAACACTTAGGAGAAATCAATACAGGCACACTAGCCTCATGCGGCCAATGATCTTAGCTAAACAACCAATGGGCGCCTTTAAAGCTGTAGGCAGCTGTGCCTCGGACCCACTCTGAAGTTCAATTCGAAAGCGTATAGGAGCTGCGCAACGGACACAAGTAATAACGCTAATTAAAGCCTAGCCCATAATGCGCTGCATACTTTTCGACATCTAGCTTAAGCGAAGAGAAGAAGAGTCTGACTGTAGAGATAGCAGACCCCGTGGTAACTCGAAGCCCTCCTCATTGACCACTATTGATCGCTTTATTCAGAGTCATTCACCATAGTGGTCTATTGGGCGGATCCTGTGTTAACAATACAGGCACAACCCTGTAATAAAATGACAATGATGATAGCGGCAATCACAGTGAAAGGAACGAAATAGTCTCTTTTTTAGAGGTGCCAGAGTGGCACACCGAGTCAATACAGCAAATGACCCATGTCTGATTGACATCAAGTGAAAATATTCAAATGCAAGAGTTCAGGAAGTCGTTTATTTAAATAGAGTGTGAGGAGAATACGGTGTGAACAGCAGCTGTATGGCTATGGTCCTTGTTGTCAGAGCAGCGCCGCATCCAGCGTTCAGCACCAGGAGCTGTCCACAGTCCCGTTCACTCATTGCTTTCTTCTGAGGGGCTTGTTGGTGGCACTGTTGGTTCTGTTTACTAGGTTCATTTCAGTTCTGAAATTACATACCTACGTTTAGTTTTTGTTTTTTAAACTTATGGTTTGGGTAGAGAGACACTCTAAATCCTCATTTAGTCAGGTTTCAAATTTCTCTTTAGTCTCTGTTAATATCTTTTTTTTGTAATGACTGACTCATCCATCTACCAAAACCTTCTCCGGTTTCCAATACTCAGTGAAACGCCTACCAGCCAATTGTGGAACAATCTAAGGATTACTTCTCTGTTTATCATTCTCCACAAAGCAGTCCTAAAATTGAGTTTTTAATTGCATTTGCAAATGGGCAAGACTTCAGCTACTGATACAGTAATAGGCTCGTGGCCTGTCTGCTGTTTGCTGAGGGAATCTTCCCTTTGTATGTACAGCACCTTCCAACTTGTCAGTGTAATTGTAAAGGAAAACTTATTTACACCCTCTATGACATACAGATATAAACGTGAAGCGTTATTTGTTTAGAGGAAGTGCTATATTGGTCAATTGGGTGTCATATCATTATAGAAATGCTCAAATCCTATACTGGACTTTGAAGCCTGAACAAAAAGGGGATAATGGACAGTGAATACTACTCTAGTGGGGTCATTTTCTCCCATCGAAGTGAAACGCGTTGAAGAGCGGGACTCTTTAAGAATCCTTGAACAATAGACTGTTCACAACTCATTGTTCATCATTCAAATTGACTTCTGTAGGCTACAGAATCAGACAACAGATTTAATGTTTACGGAAAACCCCAAGAAAAAAAGCTGTCTCACTAAAGTGGTCATTTTCACCCAACACCCAACCCCCCTTGCAGTGGATCAGGGGCAGAGGGATTCCCTTTCAAAGGGGTCAAAGTGTGCTCTCATATCCACACCTCACTTTCCGGCTACATCCCAAGAGAGAGGCCTAAAGCCACATATTGATTTTTCCCCTTGGCCCTGTCATCATTGTAATCTACCTGTGACCAGTGACACCGCATGACGCAGTCCCATTTGCCCCTATAATGACTACCACAGTAATGACCAAGGTCAGGAGGTGTGGTGTAATGCCTTTGTAAGTCACATGGGATGACTGGAAATGCATAGAGATGTCTGACATCAAGTCATTCCAGCTCATCAGGCCAAATTCAGAATGGAACAGTGATCATTTGATTAATTGAAAATGTCAGTGCAACTGTCCAGACTTGAAGGACTAGGCATCCATTGTGATTAAAACATGACTCATTCATAACAAAAGTGTGGGACAGTGCCAGCTCTGATTCTTCAGAAAAGCACATACACTAGCTCAGACAAATGAATATTTATTAAAATGTGCCAAGCACACCCAGAATGCTCCTTCAGTTTAAGGGAGCTGGACATGGCCTCATCCCCACAAGCTAAATTTAGACTGAAACGGACAATGATATTGATCTCCTGGACATAATATACATTAAATGTATGCCATGCAGCATCATATCAAAATGTAAAATATTTAATAAGCTTTAGATGTCTAGACTTTACTTTTTTGTTACATAAGAGCATTAAATGATTAAGGTACTAAGTTGAGTGATGTTCTAAGCTGTATGCACACAAATCATGCATATGAGTGGGCACAGACTTGCGTATTAATCAGAGTCTGCTCTCAAAGCTCGGAGAATCTGAAATGCTTCACATTATACTATTTAACGAAATAGATTACCGGTACGTGTGTATCATAAAAGAAGGTCCCTGAACTCTTAAACGTGAACTATTTACATTGGAACTGTGAACCACATATGCCCACAGAAATCCTCCATACACGTATTAGCTCACGTCTGATTACTTCTCAAGAAATGATGGAGCTTTCCAGTCAGCACTGGTCTTCTCACTGACCCAGATGTGTCAATGTCATTCATCCATATTATTCCACAGCCTGACCAGCAGAATATGGTTTTACAGTCAAGAGCAGAGACTTAAGAAACAGGGGAGGAAGGAAGAAAAGTAACAGAGGGAGAAATTATTATTCCTTAAAGGCCAAAGCACACTTGAGGTGGAGAATGCTCAGGCGCATTTGAAGGGCACTGTCTGGGAAGCCATCATTCTCAGCCAGATGTTGTGCATCGATTAGAGCTGCAGCTCACGAGATAGCATCACCCAAATCTGGAGGAGAGCCTCGGCCAATCACAACAAAGGAAGGCAGGCCCCCCCCAGGAACATGGGTAACTTTGAAAGAACTGGCAGCTGGGTGCAGATGTTGGTACCGACAATGCCTAACTATCAGTGCTAGATTAGCAGGGCTGTGCATGAGTTTGATTAGCATTTCATCGCTGGTAATTGCTGGCAAGTGAGGCTTGTGTGTTCGGCTGCAGCAATCGTGCGGGTGCAGTTCAGCGACAGTGGGGAAATGCTCTCGCAGACTCGAGGAAATGGCTTGACACGGTTGCAGAAAAGAGGCGGCCCGAAACGCAATTTCCAACGGCATTGTGGGGCCGTGTCACAATCCCATCATGCGATTTAGTCTCCGGCGAACGCTTCTTGGCTGGAGTGCGACAGCGACTGTGTTATCAGCGGCACAGCCCTGCAAAAACTGCTCCCAGAGCTGCGGGGGCCTGTGCCGAGCCACCACAGAGCCATGTGACCCCCACACGGCCCAACATAGCCCAGAGATGTCTTCACCGCATGAAGTCTGGAGAGAGGCACAGATAAATGGAGTGGGAGTATGAGTATGGGTGGAGAAGGGTGTGGGAGGTCGGGGGGATGCTTTTAGTGCACGTTTATTTGATAGCAGCACACGTTCAGAATCGGAGAGAGAGTGAATAAGCAAAGGGGTGAAAGGGAGAATGAAAGAGAGAGAGAGGACTTGTGTTTCTCGCATATGGGACCAATGAGGGTCAAATAATTTATCACCACTAGCTGGCAAACAGTAAGAGGGGCACTTCTGGTCACTTCTGTTGTGTCCACATACCGGCAAACCGCATTACTGAGGCCTCAGCAAGACATTAATTCCAGCGCACTGCTTGATGATAAAACAGACTGCTTGCTGAGAGAGCAGCAATACAATTACTGTGACTCTGTAGATAGTGTTTACTATACAGCACTCATGTAGCCTGCTGCCCAATTCAAGCAAGTAGTCATTATGGTATGGCTTGCCATAACAAAATAATAGGAGTATAATGGGCCATTTTCTTTTTTAGAGACTGACAAACACGAGGGGAATAAAAATGACAGTGAGTATCCGGATGTCTGCTTTGTAAGAGCACAGCACAGCTGGGAGAGTGGGAATATCTACGCTCCGCCACCCAGAGACTTTCACGGCATCTCTTAATTGAATCAACTGTATTCCACACATGGTCATGGTCATCACAAATTCAGTCTTCTAATGGCAATGGATGAGGGGGGAGGGGAATGCTTGTCTTCTTCACAGTGTTCCTAACACCTTATTAGAATTAATTATGCATCTGAATAACTGACACGGGAGAGAGACGACAGGAGCACTTGGCAAATTGATCATCATTACACCCACCTGATCTGTTAGGTTCTCAGTGGACGTTGTCACGCCCTCTGGGCTACTTCTGCTGTCTGCTCCCTCCGCATGAGGGCCGTGAGGAGAGGTGTATTTTTGGCCGCTACCGCCGCAGTGCTGTTGGCCTTGTGGGTTCGTCAGTGGGGGTGGACATCGCTGCGGTGCTGCATATCTAATTGAGAGGAAGCAAACGGAGGTTACCATGGTTAATCGGAGAGGTGAGGCAGAATGCAGCTTGAACGGCAGGCCTTTTTCGGCCCACCACAGAGTCCTCGATATTCAGATGACGTGGTTGTGCAAGGCTTCTTTTCCTCATATGTCAGGTGTATTAGCAGGCCCATTAAGCCACCCAGCCATCATTGTCTTAGCCAGTAGAATAGCAGTGGTGCACACAGAGATGCATGAGAATGTACTTTTTAGGGCTGTCAAAATAACTGATTAATTTCAATTAATTAATTTGAGAAAAAATAACTGATTAAAAAAATCTAGTGCAGATTAATCGATTCTGTATGACCTTTGACCCTGAGCCGTTCTAGTCAGTAAAAAGAAGACTGTAAAATAAAGGAGAGAGAAGGAAATGTGCTGCCTGGATCATTGATTGGAACATTTACTTTTAAAAAATGGCCTGATGGTGTTGATAAAAATAAAGTGTTGAAAATAAAGTCCTCTGCAATGTCTGCAGCAAGGAATTTGCATATCACCGGAGTTCATCAACTCTATAGTCGCACATCAATGCAAAGAAATAAGTGTTGACGTTGAGGGGAGTGTTCATTTATTGTCATTGTGTCCCCTAGGTTATATCTGTGCCATGAAATGCCTTGTATGTGAAAAAAACTTCTTCCCAAGCACTGTTGAATTTATTTCCTCAGCATATTAGGTCATATCATAGATTATTATGGCCATTATTTAAACAGTGAAAATAATAATAAAAGAGTTTTTGAACTTTAATGTCACTAATGCTGATTATTCAATGATTCATTTGAATTTAAATATTTGAAATACTTTCACAGCAAAAATTATATATGCGATTAATTTAGATTTTAATTAATCACAGATTATGTAATTAATTAGATTGTTTTTTTTAATTGATTGACAGCCCTAGTACTTTTTTAAAACGTTGAGCTGTGCCGATACAAGTTCTTTTGAGGACTCCTGTGTTATGCTTTAATGGAGGCCTTGCAGCACGTAACATTTGAAATGATACACATCAGCCGTGGCTACCGCCCCCGCTGGGCCTGACTGTGATTGGACTGGGCACTTTAGCCCAATTTTGGCAAAAAGGCTTTCATCAGCTCTCAAGCTAATACATCATCATGGCAGCACATGCATTAGCCTTGTGATGTGACAACACTAAGAGCTGCAGAGGTCTGTGTGATCATCCCTGTTCAGGAGAACAGATGTATTCTGAGGGTTTATCACTTGTCTGGTGCAGCAATCCAGATATGCTATCAAGGGTTTACCTGAAAACATGCATGACCATGACTAAGATACAAAATGCACAGTTATTTCCATCCTTTCTAGAGGATGTATAATGGCTACTCACACATGTTGTTGGCTGATTTCTCTCTTATCCTATGATAATGTATTAGCATACATTTATATTTTATGTGGGCATGACACCTTTTAGTGGTCAGACAAACGAAGATATTAAGCAATCCATACTGCTGAATGCTGAAAAGCCTCGCTAAGAAGAACACAAATTTACATACCACTGACACATCCACCACATTTTAATACCCACTTCAGTGACGATCAGCGATTTTGCCTTGTTTTTCATCTTGCAGTTCAGTATAGGCATCACTTTCCAGACTCATTTGGGTCTTTATTTTCTTGGGTCATTAAAAGGGAAACAACCTTTGCAACGCAAAGATACTGAATAATGTAACGTCCATCAGAATGCCAGCTATCAAGCCAACTCTATAATGGAACTTAAATAGGTTTGAAGAATAAATATTGCATGGCGTGAACAAACATGACAGAATTCCAGCACAGGTCACTCCAGAACAGTGAGTGTCTTAAGAATAGAGAGATTTGCAGGAGGGGTTAGCCCCAAGTGTTAATTTCCAGTGCAACATGCTTTTACTTAGTCCATTGTAAATCATTTTAGCCATACCTGCAAATGCAATTCTATTCCATAAAGCTGTGAGCATGGCTAATTGCTAATAACTGGAAGCAACGACAAAAAAAAAAAAAAAACAGGCTTGGAACATTTTGTGCTGTCAATCAGCCTAAAATTGGATTCATACCAGTCAGTTATAGTCTGTTATTTGTGTGACTCCTAGATAAATATTAATCTGGAAAATGAGTCTAAATAGGTTGACACTAGCACCTCAACTGTCGAAATTACAACCCAGTAATATGATCTTCTGATTTTTAATTCCTAATATAAGCACAGTCTGACTGACAACCTTAACACGGAATGAAAATGGAAATTGCTATCATTGCTAATTTATCATAAATTGCTGTTATGATAAAAAGTGCCTGTTTGGCAAACAATAATACATTCTGTGGTTTCTTTGCTGTTATTTTGTTCAAAAGCCAGCATTAAAACGTTTGATCTTTATCTCTATCCAAGCAAACCAGACCTAATTTTGACCAAGTGCTTTCTATTACATTTTTACTCTATACATTGTCTCATGGTTCATCTCTATCACCATCAGAATGTCAGTGATGCAATCAGATTGTTTTGTGTCATTTATTATATTACCCCACCTTAAAAACAAACTTAGTGGGATCTCAGATGCAGATGAAGCACATAAACCTAAGAGGGTTGAATGAACATGTGAGCGTACAAATGTAAATGTATGTGCAAATAATGACGTCAGAGGAGCTGAGAGCATCACCTTTCAGAGAAACGATTGCCTATTTTTGATTTGACTATTTGCATACCCCCGCATGCCTAAGCCGATGTGAACAGCGGGGGGTCAAGCATCTCCAGCATTCAGGCGACGGCTATACTGTCATTTTCATTGTAACATGTCCCCGAGGCATCAGAGGATTGTAAACACCACCTGCAGGGCACAGCCCCCTTATCATCATCATCATCATCATGTTTTAGATCCAGCCCTTGGAAACGCAGGGTGACACTGCACCAGCCCTGTGTTGATCTAAATGCAGACGTTTAAGCTGAAATGAACCATTTGTACAAAGTACCTAATGGCATGCACAGGATATGTAGACAAGGAGATGGACTTTTTTTAAAGACTAAAGTTAACTGAGTTGCACTTCAAAATTTGAGCTTTATACTTTGAAGCTCATTCATACAAAGCAAATTCAACTTTATACTCTGATTTGCAAATCAAATGTTTTGATTGCAGATATATTAAACTCTATGGGAAAATGATTTTGTGATGTGTGTGGTGCTCCTTTGACTAACAGCAGACACATCAATGTAGATTCCAGAATTACGGCTGGGCGACACAAACGCTTTAAAGTAGATTTATGGTTATGGATTGTTTGATTCAGAGAGGCGCTCCTCTGACTCATGAATATAAACAACCTTTATGAATCCTATGAATGGCTTATCATAAACACATACATTTTTTAACTCCTCAAATATGAATGATGTCACCTCCACTCCAGAGGAAGAAAAGCAAAGTCTTAGCAGCAAGTTAGTTCTAGAAAGTTCTGTACCTCTTTCCACACCATTTAATGTTGATCTCTTTTAGAGGATCGACATGCAGTAGTGGGCTAGAAGGAACACACACTCGGGGAGGTTTTTAGTAGTTTTTATCCATCACATTTTACACTAGTAATCTTTCTTGTAGATTCATTAAATTTTCATACAGTTTCACAATGTCCTCTAAAGGTGAAGTGCTTCAAATGTATCATCGGTTTGATTTAATCCAGCCTGACAGAACCAATTATTGCTCTCCCACATGTACTTTATGTATGTGTATGTGTGAAAGCACTGGCCTTGCTCTTTGCCATTTAGTCAATCCTGGGAGAGGCCAACAGAAACACAGCAGCGCAGCACTCTTCATTTCCATGACCTGAAAGGAAATGATTGCTAAACTGAGCGGCCCAGACAATAAAGAGGCGCAGGGGAGTCCACTCTGAACAGCATCAGATGCATCCTACAAAAAAACAGTGGGGAATGAACCTGTCGCTTTTGTGGCTTGTCCATTTTGACCGCATATCAAAGAGGCTAATGCATGCTTTGTATGGTACTGATATGTGATATGTGTTGCCAGTTCCCACTTGAAAGACCACATAATGTGGTGGAATGCCACATCCTCCCACAGTGAATCAGTGGCATCACAGCATTTTTAAGTCCTCTTGTCTTAATTGCCCTTACTTTTTGGAGTACGCATTGCCTCGCATAGATGCAGCATCGCTCTCAAAGAGAGTTCCTCCAACTGCATGTAACACTAATTAATTTAATACCATATTAAAAATGCCGCTCTCCTCCTGAGTGTTCTGGTCTGCGAGACTGTAGGTCATTATAAGGATCTGAAAGATACACATTTTCTTAAGAATCTGGCGCCCAGGCCGGTCCTTACTCACTCCTACTAAAACTCTCCATGGCATTTTAAAAGGTTAAATTGGTTGGAAAGGTCAGGATTGTGTAATATCTCTCCCACTAGAGGAAATGGCTAATAACCATGAAGATAAATCCCATGAATGTTTAGCACAGGGGTTAAAATCAGGGAGTGATGAATTAGAACCTTTAGAGATTTGAAAATGCTCATTATGGGTAAATGATATGCCCACAGACCATGGCATAGCCATGGCAAAACAAACCTCATGGTTGTTTTTTTTTTTTTTTTGAAAAGACAAGTTACCAAATTTGCTGATAAAATTAGTCAAATACAATGATAGCAACTTTATAGCCATAAATATATTTCCAGAAGAGGAGTGCTTCAGTTGTACCAAAACATGTGCTCACCGAAAATCCTTCCCTCCTTATTTTGTGCAGCCACTGCACGTAGGCCTCTTTTTTTTGGAAAAAGGTGGAAGCTAAATTTTTATAACGACAGAGGCACACAGCAGTTCTCCTCAGATCCGCCCACGGACATTGTATTTCTCAGGTTTTGGTACAACTAAAGCACTCATCTTCAGGTGTGTGTTGACAGCCATGTCAACGAACAGGAAACTGGTTTGCCAACTTCAAGTAAGCTAGTGCACAGAGCCCATAGCCATAAGAGATGTTTCAGCATATTCCTCCAATACATTTCAATGGAACTTTGTGTGACAGCACAGCAAAATACTCAGTTCTTTAGAACTCTGCATAATTTAACCTGTGAGAATAATATGACTATGTGGATGATTGGCTTTATGAAAACCAATACTTGATTTTGTCTGTTTCCTGAATTCATGCTTTGCATTGTTGTGAAACAAACCAGTCCAGCCAAGGGTTGAGATGAGCAAGCTGTCTGTGTGTAGACTGACAGGTCCTCTCTTTTACATCACAGAGCAGTTCCTCACACTACTGCTCTGGTGAGTGAAACCAGTTCTGGTGGAACTGCACCATACTGCAGAAATACAAAATCATTAAGGCAGTCCATCTGTGTCGTTTGGAGAAGATTTATAGACAACCATCTGCGTCTAGTCTACCAAATGGAACTGTATGTTGAGAACAGAGAAACATGTATAGCTACCAAACAGCAACTTTAACCACACATGCTTATGGCAACTCTAAAGGTAGGCCTATTTGTGATCACAGCTGAGGTGAAGAGATCTGAAATTTCGCAGCCCTCTGATTCCATTCTGCGGTCCAGAGAAACTCTGTCAGCACATTTGCTCTGGGCTTGACATTTACATATTCAGCATTTCCTCTAATGGCTTGATTGTTGGACACAGTACAGTACTTGTGAGTGAATGAGTGGTGTCATGAGGGAGAGAGTGAGAAGGAGAGAGGGAGAAAGAGAAAAAGAAAAAGGAAAGAGGGGAGAGAGACAGAGTGGGTGAGATGGGAGGGAGAGCTGGACCTGACTGACCTTTCTGCTGATAATGTTCTGAGCATCAGCCCATATTTCACTGTCGTAGTGCACTGGAATAAAACTGGGTATTAAAAGGGACGTGTTTCTCCACTAATATTTATGCCTGAGATGGTTATTATGTATAAGTTATCACACTGCTGGGCAAAAGAGGGCTTTTACAGCACAATCCCTAGTCGGAGTCTTGGCTCTGACCCACGGCCATCTTCAATCTCAAGGCATGCAACAGGCCTGGCCAAATGAGAAAGATAGTGGGATTTTCTCTGTCATCTTTCCTGGCATGATATTGCTATAAGGAAGTGGATTCATATCCTGCCAATAAGCTGCAACAGCACCAACCTGTGCTTGACACTGCTGGTATTTGAATATAGCTGTAGTGTGGATGAGAATTCAAATTGAAATAAATCCAGAAATTCAAAATTCAAGTTTAATATATGTCTGCAGCACAGACAAAACGCTACGCATGGCAATGTAAGTTCATTGGGTGTCCTGCCACATACATTCTAAAAACTACAAGGTTTCACACATTTGCCAAAAACTGATAACATGCTGGCAATACAGACGAGAAAGGGCCCTATTTGGGCTCAAGAGCTCAATGATCCATGACTTCACTCCATTCTGCTCTTGGATTGAAAAGATAAATTGAGGAGTAAGAGGCAGAGAACTGCAGCTCTAGAACATCACAGCAAGCGGCAGGGTGAGGCATGTCATACTGTATGTGACAACTCGTTCAGTTTTTCCTCCCACGCTCCCACCTTGTGTGTTTCACGCTCAATATGTTTAGGTTGTATTCAGATATACTCTGAGCTTTAGACTGAGCGAGTCTAGCTTGCCAGATGTTCACAGAAGCTTGTTACAATGGACTACTGCCAAGCCTTTTCAGCGAAGCCCAGTGGAAAGAGTTTTAGAGTGATCAAAATTCTTTTGGAATCCCTGCCATAAATAAACAGTCACCTTGTTGCTGTCATAAGTCGAGTCTTATGCGCATATGGCTCTGACAAGGCAACTGGTGCTTAGTGAGTGCATCCATCAAGTGGCCAACTCGGCCGAATCATTCTATGACCATAATAAAATCACAAACAAGCCTTTGGCCATATGACAGGGTCCATTTGTCAACTCATAACTAAGCAGCTCACTCGCATGTGACTGCACTGAGCGCGGTGAGGAGACAGAACATGTGCAAACGCCACACTGACAAGGCTAAATGTTAACCTATATCAGAGAATTTGACAGATGGCAGGGGGAAGTGTCTGAGAGCACTGAGGCCTTCAAAAGGGGAGCCTCTGGTAGCAACGGCCAAATGAGAGGACATATTGCCACTTAAAACAGGTGGCCTGACCTGGGTGCATTTATAACCTGACAGCGATAGATCTTGGAGAGCGATGTCGATAAGTCCGCCCTGGCAGTTCAGTCACTGTCAGTTTCACCAATAACATAGCCGGTGTGGTCAGGTATGGTTTATAGTCTGACTTTAAGGGCTCTATGCTCCCATTACCCAGGAAAACACACGCTGTGAATACTTACTTAAGGTCCATTTACTAGACATTTTTTCTTTTAAAAAAAAAAAAGGAAAACTTGTGAAGTCAATCACTGGCTGGGGACAAGCTGGTGTTAAGCTTCTGATCAACTAATGCAAGTCGAGAGGCCATTTCGTGTCCTTTCATAAATAACCGGTGAAGCAGCCCCACTCGAGCGCTGATGCGCTGGACTGGACTTCACCACCAAAACATTCTTAGCATATCACAGACATCTGGTGGGGCCCTGCTACTGTAATGACTGGAGATGCTGTGGCTCTGGAGAGGACTAAATACATGGATTCACACGCTGATGCTCTGCTCTGATGTGCAAATATTAGCTCAAGATAGCAGAAGCAGCAAATAAACTCCACTAATGGAGCTGGGCCATTGCCTGCCGCAGTGTGCAGCCTGGTCAGATCCCAACTCTATTGTTCTGACCTCCACTCCATTGTTCTGCAGGGTTCTGGAAGATCTTCCTCTAGATAAGCCACACCGAGTCTCTTTAATACCAGGCCAGTGATGAATTCTTTACATTCAGACAGATTGGTTTGACAATAGAGTATAAACAATGGGAAAATGAGGGGAAATTATGCATATTTCAAGAAAGGTTGTTTACGCTGCCAGAAACCAAATCTAGTGATGCTGACCCCTAGTTTGACATTTTATCTCAGTTTTTAGAACAAAACACACCTCAGGGGATTTTTCCGGCATAAGCTAAAAAGCATTCAGATTTGAGTTGGGGAGAGAAAAATAAGTGTGGGTGTTGACATTATTATTTAAAACACATTGCTGTGCAAATGGCAATACTCAAGGAAGGGCATTCTCTGGTGCAGTGCCTTACTGTCTGAAACATCACAGGCCATTTTGCATCCACGCCGTGGCCTAGAGGACAGCGAGGCTATTATACATGTAAAGAGCCCTTGTGTGTGCTGCTGGCACAAAGTGCGTTCTTGGTGTTTGCAGGCTTGTTTCTGCATAACCTTTTGAAGCTCTCAGCTGAAAACGAAGAGAGAACAGCGCTTCAAGACATGAGTGGGCGTTCTTCACTAAGCAGTCAAGACACAGTTCTGCCCTTAATTTCTCACTCTGCGTCCACACATGCCAGACTTACAGTCATAAACCTGCTTACTGGTGTGCCGTGATTAGGTAACAGACATGTTTTATAATGCAGGCTCTCAATGAAACACCAGAAATAAGAATAGACACAATAGTCATGTTTTTATATTACCACTGTTTTTATCATCCTAGAATAAGAGCAAAAAAGGTAACACTTTACATGACAGTATCGACATAAGAGTGACATGACACTGTCATGAACACATGACACTGTCATGACACATGAACCCTAACCCTAATCCTAAACCTAACCCTAAATCTAACCCTAACTTGTTATGACAAAAAACAAATGTCACTTAATAACAGAAGCGTTATGTCATAAACGTTTATGACTTGTTTATGACACGTTCATGACAGTGTCATGTCACTCTTATGTCGATACTGTCAAGTAAAGTGTAACCGCAAAGGTAAAATGTTCAAGGGAGATAGTTCTGTTGGTATTGCTCAATTTTACTACCAGACGACATTCAGTGGCAGGGAGGACAGACAAAGCAACATGTCAGCACAGAGTGGAAGAGTGCTTAATTTAGGGAGCAGATGACACCTGTAGGAGATGGAGCAGCGGTCAGCTGATGTCCAGGCATGGCTGTCTCCTCCGGTCTGTCAGGAATGAGATGGGCTGCTGCCATGCATATGTATGACTGCAGTCTGAACTTCGTTCAACCAAACTGGCAGCTCATGCGGAAATATTTTCAAAACAATGCTTGAAGGTGATTCTGCTAATTTATAGGATAATTAGTTGCCACATAAATTTGAGCTGATAAACTGAAGGCTTTGGTGTCATGAATCGCTAATGCGACAAAGGCAGCTGAAGTGGAGAATCCTTTAATAAAATCATTCTGTTTCATTTGTTTGTGCATGCAAGAAGGGTGCCTGAAAGATTTTGATAGCTACAAATCTAGGAATAAAATCCAGGAGAGTGAACTCACTAGAAAACATGTATGTACACAGTGAGACACGTAACGCAAAACACTGAATGCTGTAGTTTTGAGGAAAATTAGTCCCCTTCTGGAAGGTTCCTGAGTAAAGTACTGACTTAGAAAGAGACTATTGTACACAAGCAAGATTTTACCTCATTTAATTGCATATATTTGTCAAGACGTTGAGATACGGTAATTGGTGGTGGGACTTTAAAACAGTAAACTGAGTCATTGCATTCACAATGTAATGTGAGGGGAAAACACAGAATCAAACATGACCAACACATTTTGAGCTTTAGAATAATGAGTTATAAACATAGCAAAAGCAACGCCGGCCAAACAGTGTAATTCCCTTCCCCCCAGACCCCACAACTCTGTAAACGTGCAGCCAATTATTCCTCACCCCCCTTTTTGAAAGAGAACATTCTCGCCTGCTAATAAGCACAAACAAACATCAAATCAGAGATGTAACCACCCCGACCACAGCTCCCATTTCCACTAGCATCAGTATTAACACCCCAGTGCTGTTACTATCACCACCATAACCATTAGCGCTAATGTCAACAGCGCTACAGAGTTCCTGGGAATAAGCCATTCAAATGGGCTCTTAGAAAATCTCATTCCCGGCTCACAATGGTTTCCTAACGGGGTGGAGACGGTTGTTGTTTGTGCTGTGGAATAAGCTCCATTTTGCTCAGTGGACTGTGTGAATATGCAGCTTTATATTTAGCACCACTGGCTGCCTTGGTCCCCACCCCCACCCCCACCCGTGGCCCTTTCTCCACAGCAAGTCTGTGGCAGCGGTAGATGCTTCACCAGTGGCTACCCTTGCTGCATCCCCCGTTTAGACGACAAGGAGCATAAAGAGCCTAAGAGGGAAGTAAGCAATGCTCTGTGAGGCTGTGGTAGGCAGTAAACAAGCCCCCCGCTTCCCTCCTTGTATGAAAAATTCAGCCACAACAAGGGTTGCGTACATGTGTTTGCAGAGGCGAGGGCATCAAAGGAGTATTTCCATGAATTGGAAATGTTGCATGAACAAATGGATTTTTTTTCGCCCTCGAAGATGTACTGAGTTTTTCAGCTAGTACATTAACCAAGACAAGGGGTGCAGAAAAACTAGCCAGTGCTTAGTGGTGGCTCATAGAGCAAGCATACTGGAGGAGGCTTGATGGAAAACAGTTTAACCACACTGTGCCTAATTCTGGGGAGAACAGGATAGTAATGTGCATCTTGTGTACAGAATCATAATGCAGAAACAAATATTTCAGCTGCATTGTGACAGTTCAATGAGAATGTGCATATATGATCTGCCACCAAAATGCACAACCTACACTGCAATTTGAGAGGGAACAAAGGCATGATAGCTTTTTAAAATTGTCTTTCCTGTTCATTCATATTCCTGAAAGAAAAAAAAAAGAATCTATACAAGCTTTTGAAAACCCAGCTGGCAGATACTGTTAGCTACCACTAGTTTGGTGCTACACTTATGAAATACAGTAAATGGTAGCGGGCAAACTTCAAAAGACATTAAACAATGGCAATGGAGATACAGGACATTAGGAAGTGAGAATGCAGGAGACTGCAGAGAGAGAGAGAGAGAGAGAAACGTAAGTGTGAGGACAAGAAAGGAGGAGGTAGAGTCCATTTGGTATCATAAAGAAACCACATCGCTCCTTTAAAACACCGCTCTCACTGTAGTGTGGCAGCGCCGCACACAAAACCCCTTAGTAATCACGATAAGACATTCTGAAAGGCCCACAACAAAAGGATGAGAAACAATGAGGGAGAAAAGCGCCCTTTCAGTTCTCCACCAAATAAAGTTGTCAGCACGAAGGGAAACTATTTCTGTAGAGTTGAATGTGCTCTTTGGAGCCTTCAGCACTCACTCAAGTAGTGATTGTGAAGGTGAATTTGCAAAGTTTGGAAAAGCTCAAAATGTGCTATTTTAATCCGCAATAAATTTCAAGCTTAGCATCTATCTAACCAGAGACCCCTCAGGTGTACTTTTGTGCCATATGAATTCCATATGACCTTCATAACTACACATACACAGGCTACAATAAGTAAATGGTTTATATTCTAATCAGGAAAAACATCAACAGCAACCCTCTTCAATATACTGGTAAAATGTCAACATTCGCCTATGCTATTTCCTTGGAGATAAACACAACATGTAGCTGGAGGCATTTGAATATCAGCAGCTATGCAAAGCATGAGATATATTTTAAAATGCTGTGCTCTTAGCACGTTCTTTCCCACCAAGCAAACTGGTAAACTAGCTGTTTCCGGAATGTTTGAAATCCCAGTAGGGGTTAGATTCGTTGGCTACATCCGGCTTTTAATTGTGATGTGATAAGTACTTTACTCCGCTGTGCATCGGGGAGTTCTTGTTATCTATTAATTATGTATATCACCGGGTTGCCACTATAGGCAATAGCATGCAAAGGAAACAAGTGGTTCCATTTTAGAAGAATCCGACCTGTTCAGTTTGTTGTACATCTTTTTTTGGCCCTAACAGCGATAGGATGGATAGTTAGCTTGTTTACAGATGATTCCATTGTTGCGAAGCCTGCTTCCAGGCTCAACCGTCGTCCTACTATGGCTGTTATAGTTACCATGCATAGGTGTCTCGTTATTCAGAATTAATAGCCTAGCCAGCCCACTAGCCAATCAGAAAAGAGTATTTCTTGTGTCCGGGTGATAAAGGCCTATATCTTATTTACATACTTACTTGCTAGTGAGCCCTTACAGGGTTGATAAATCAGTTTTGTGGTGCTTGACTCTGACTAGCTTGTGTTGGTAAACACATGGCACATGTGTAGGCAGTCAGAGCAGTGTTTCTTCCCATGAGGCATGGCAGGTCCTTGGGGAGCCTTTAGTGACCTGCTGTTGCCTCTGTAGAGTCCAGGCTTGACATCTGGACATTCGGGTCCTTAGCACTCATACACTCAACATCTATAGGCCTCTCACCTGCCCACCTATCACACACCTGCCATCCAAGCCCAATACACACACACACACGCAAGCACACACACACACACACACACACACACACAAACAAACATATACACACCACAGTGTAACAACCAATTATGCATCAAACTGGTCTCCGTAGCAAACATGGCTTATGTTATGTTTTATGTTTTATGGGAAACTTCTTTTGCTGTCACGCCAATTATTGAAAATTCCAATTAGAGCCCTGTTGCCAAAGCCAGAGCACACAGACTGATATGCATCCAATGTGTACGCATGCACTCAGAGCAACTTGTTCAAATGAAGGAAGGGCAACAGCTCTGAATTGATGAGGAATGCGAAACCATTAGCAATGCAGGAAACGTTACTGCAAACCCCATTTTTTCTCTTGCCTGATATGCTTCACGTTGCACAGCAATTCAGCAATTTTCAGAAACGTACCCCTATAAAGATAAGAGCATTCTGAGAAAGGGACCACTCCACGTTATTACTAATATACTGTATGCCATTGCCCTAAATACAAGTAGCCTTTAGCTCTCGGAGTTATTACAGAAAAGAAACTAAGAGTTGTGAGCTGGCAGTTATTGTACTAAAGCTGTGAAGTACATTTCTACGTATATGACAAGTGGCTGCAGATTTGAATATTTAGGCTTCCCAAATCCCCAATTTGCAGACCGTCATTCCAATAACCCTTATCCATCCCCATTCGGCAGCTTTTGTATCATGTACAGCATTTTGTAGACACCGACACAAAGAGTTGCTTGAACCCTTGTTTTTCCTGAATTTCATTTGAAATGCAAAAACAGAGAAGAGCGGAGGCAGGGGGGGGGGAAGCAGCATGTCACCCCACTGAGAGACTGCAGTCCGTGGGCTACTGCAGGAGCACTCCTGTACACCGGAGGCACCGTGCTGATAAGAGCCTAACATGTCCCCTCTGGAAGGTAAGCGACATCTCTCCTCCGCACCAGCTCAAACACAGTGCGAAGAAAAAGGGACCTCCGCGTCGTGCACGTGACAGCTCCGTTTCTTTTTTCGGGGGACGGTGGGGAACAGAAAAGCTTTGCTTGGGAGACAGCCCTCTCCAGGAGCCGACTGACAGACAGCGCACCGTTGTGCCATAGGCTCCACTGGCAGGAGTGCCTGTCTCCTGTCTTTCCAAATGAGAATTTCGTGTCTTTCCAAATGAGATTTTAATCTGTCCTTCTCTGGAGACAGATAGCAACCCCTCCCTCTGCTGCACCCATCTGACCCCCCCCCCCCCACACACACACACAACCCCAATTCGAGCTGCGCCTGTCACAGACAGACTGCCACGCTCAAAACACTTCCGCACCTCACAAACCCAAATTGTTGAGGGGCCCTTGCGGCGGTGATGCTGCCGGCCCAGAGGCGCTGTGATCCTCCGCTACGTACCTAGCAGAGCCTGTTGGCTGGCAATCTGTCTGCGCGCCCAATTGGCTTTAATGCATCTGAGGCGAGTGGTGAGGAGCAAAGACTAATTACGCGCGAGAGAGAAAAAAAAATCAACATAAACACCAAACCGCGACCTGAAAGAGTTCCTTCCTCGGCCTCCAACATGGCCGCTCAGCCTTGGTTATTTATGAGGCGAGGGGAATAGGAGGAACGTGCATTCGATCAGCACGACGCTCGGCTCTTGCATAATGAGCAGGCTCACCACGCTTCCCTTGCTTGATGGGGTACCTTGGGGAAGAGGCTTGATGGAATATCCACTCTCATATTGGCACATGAGAGACCGCCTCTCGCTCTTTCTTACTCTCCGACATGGAACACTTACTAAACCGGAACGACAAGGATAGGGTGGACAGGAGCACTCCGACCACCCCAAGTGCATACTAAGCATCAAACACATCATTTATTCATATTTTAATAAATACACAAATTACGTGTGTATCACATTGTGCATATGTGGCTATAAAAAGTACCACTGCACACTGGTAATAATACATCAAGTAGTCGATCAAGCAAGTGATGCATTGCAATCATTCACTGCAACATGTGTATTCTTATCGTGGCCTGAGGCACTACATTGGCTTCACATTTAGGGCCCTATTTTGGCCCGGCACAAAGCGTATTCTTATCATACACTCGTATTTTTCGCATGCGTGTCTCTTTTATTGAACAATGCGCTCAGGGTTGTGGTCTGGTGCATTATCTAAAAATCGCTATTTTACACCATCTAAAACGCATTACGCCACTGACCAAGAAAAACCTGGTCTATAGTGAAAGGTGCATATGAAGCACAGCTGAAGACTGTCACGAGATGTAAGCGGCAACACCTCTGTCTGCAGGATAAATGTCCTTAGGTTTTTTATTAAGTAATTTGAACATTATTGTGGTAAGTGTTGCTTTTTTCAGGCTTTTTTTCCGATGGTAACCCATTGTCAGTCAATAGTGACAGTAAATAACTGTGTACAACTGTTATGTCGTTGTTTATGACACCACGATGAAGTTAGTTTCACTTATGCCTTTGAGATCAAATAAGAGAGGTGCAGATGCATGTAGGCTATACTCTGCTAGGTTTTAGTGAAGCATGGTTTAGTGGAATACCTGTTCCATACGGTCTCACGTACAGTGGAGTTTTTGTTATATTTATATACTTACTGTATATTTACCCTTTCTGCTGTAAGTGCATGTTGTGTGTGATGTCTGTATGCTAATGAGACCTTGAATTTACCCTTGGGGATCAATAAAGTATCTATCTATCTATCTATCTATCTACTGTATCTATCTATCTATCTAAGCAGATTCCTGCTGACTCCAGATGTGCTGCTGACTATCAAAATACCGATGTGCTGTTTGAAGTTGCGCTGCGCGCTGTTAAAGGGAATGACAGATGTCATTTTCATTGGTTTAAAGGATGTTACGCCCAAAACACACCCAAGAAACATAAAAACCGCCTTTGTGCGCCAGGCGCCCATGACGTTTGATAATAAAACCACCTCAAATGTGGACTGGACAATCCCCGAGATTTGTTTAAACTATTCGCCAGTGACTATGCGTTTTAAATCGCCAAGATAAAGCCCAAAGTCACATAATAAAGGCTTCACAATGCAATATACTTCAATATAGTAGATGAAAAAAACATCATTATCATGACACTTTTAATACAAAGGAAGCTTAATTCTATTCTTTTTAACCTTTAAAGTCTGTTACAATGGAAACAATCTGATAATGTCAGGGAGTAGCATGAGTGGTCCCTTTGATCTGACTAATGAAAGGGTTTGCAGAGTTGCTAATTCTTTGATGGATTATGAAATGATTTGCAGATATGACTGCTCTTATCAAAAATCCACAGAATGTAAAGACAGTTGAAACTTAATTAAATAGGAGTATAAAATGTTATCTCCGATTATAAATTTGTCATAGAACTAACGTTATGTAAGTATGTTTTGGTAATATTGTGTTGACAGTCTTACTTTCATATTTAGTTAGATAAATACTAGTTTCAATCAGTATTTAGTTTGCATTGCACGTATAACTTAAGTTTTCAGAATTCTACAACACTGAACAATGGTTTATTGATTTTAATCTGTGCAAAATATCAAATAATGAAATGTTTGCTGACTGCTCAATTTGTCTAATCTGTAAGCAGATACCATTCCTGTATGATCTGATTGTGTAGAATCTATTGTGCCAGAAAGGATGGTGGATAAGGACTAAATCCCCACTCTCCAGTGCCACCAGAATCTTGTGAAGGTTTGTTGTGACTGTTGCAGGAAAAAGTAACTTGTGTTCACAGTGGCACTTCTCGGAAAATTGTGGTCACAACTGGGGTGATTTTAAGGTAAATTAAATCAATAGTAAATAATGCATTTTCCACAACTTTTTCAAGGAAATCCTTGAATTTGTGAAAAGTCAAGGATTTGGACACAAAATCCTGGAGAGACAGATTCTCAAAGTCCTTCTCCAGTCCCACAAAAGTGCTCACATTTTGGAGACCCCCCAATGCTGTCGTCCATAACCTTTCCTGGTGCCCTCGGCCCTTTCTTCTCTTGTGATGAACTGATCCATTATGCTCTGAATAAGAATCAAATGCTGAATCAGTCCTGGGGGCTTCTAATTGGGCTCCTCGGCTTCGTTAAGATGGCGCTTTGTGGTTTCCCCCGAGCTCAGCAGGAGACTCGACTGCACACTCCTCTTGGCCTTCGCCCGTGATGGGTGGCAAGAGCTGACAGTGCCGTTTGGTTTTAATAATGTGTCACAGATGCTGACCAAAGACAATCTCCCCGCTGTTCCATCTCTGTGTCAACAGCATCGACAAGCTCCTGTTGGCTCCCTCCTTAAAAATGCTGCGTAATGTGACAGATCTAAATGTCAACTTAAATGTGTGAAATGCATTGGCCGTCTATGACAGGCAGTGTTCTTTGCACATTTGGTTGTACGCACACTGACATAACACTTTAGCATTATAAACTTTCCATTTGGATAATATCATCAATTATGCACACATTCCTATACAAAATGAGGTTGATAATCAACTTGGTCCTGGCAGACAATATTTCCATGTGCCAAAGACAGACATGACACAGTTCAGTGAGTGTATGAATTTAAAAAAGCAACAAAATTTCGCAAAGCTGAGAAGGCTCTGAAAATGATGAGCTTCTAGCTGATACCCCACAGGTTTATATGACTAATTCCAAAAATACACACTATGCATAATTATGTATCACACTCCTTATGTTCTTCTCAAGCTATAATAAAGTATAGCTAAATAACAAACAAACATCTGGTCAGATTTTAGCACATGGAGAACGTTGCATATACATATTCTCTTGGTACAAAAGTTAGTCAATGAAAAGTTGTTCTTGAATGAATAGAAACTATTTTGCAAAGGCAGAGGCAGTTGGGATGGGAAGGGCTTAATTTCACGGTTCACAATCCCAATGTGATTAACAAGTTAAAGGCTGTCAGAGAGGCAGCCTCATCACTCTCCTCCATCTCTGAGGAAGAGTTGTGACATGGGAATACAGAAGCTACAAGGATGCATTAACTCTCTATGTAAACACTGACCAGAGTAGCATACTAAATCACACACACAAACACACACACACACACACACACACACACTATAATACAGTGATAGGTTGCTCAGCACCAGTGTGGGAAAACTCTACTACTGACTGCTAATTGCAACTACCCTGAAACTATTTGATATTGATATTTGAACTATATCTTGGGCCTTTGTGATTTCTAATGAGAAACACTTTTTTGATAACAGCCTTGATTGTTTAGCCTGGAAGCCAGCCCAAATTTACCCTGCCCACAAAATTTGACTTTGGAAAATTTGGTCTGGACTTGCTCCATTGAGAAGCCTCTTAAGCCTTTAAGGGGTTCGTACCAGTCAAATCGTCTGGGCGGGCTTTATACAATGATGGACAGATGAGCAACGGTTCCTTAACGTTCAGGTCACCTGACCACACTTAAGTTGATATTGTTTGAAAAAGCCTGTCGCTAGAGAAGCTAGATGTTTAGATTCCACTCTCACTTCTGTTGTACAAGATATTGACGGCACAATAACTAAAATGAACAGAAAACAGTGATTGGGTCATTTGTCGAGAAGAAGGATGTTTTTGGCTGCTCTAAAGGATTTCCATATTTTGTTGTTTTGGTTGGTTAGGTTTATCCTATCAGTTGAAACACGTTCTATAATTACACCCCAATGGTGCGGTACCAGACTCAAATTCTGAATAGAATTGAGTCTGGCTACGTCAGGCTATTGATTATTATCAAGACAAAATCAATGAGCATGTTTAATTTGGGAAGCTCAGTATTATGGGCAGCCGTGGCCCACTGGTTAGCACTCTGGACTTGTAATCGGAGGGTTGCCGGTTCGAGCCCCGACCAGTGGGCCGCGGCTGAAGTGCCCTTGAGCAAGGCACCAAACCCCTCACTGCTCCCCGAGTGCCGCCGTTGTAGCAGGCAGCTCACTGCGCCGGGATTAGTGTGTGCTTCACCTCACTGTGTGTTCACTGTGTGCTGTTTGTGTTTCACTAATTCACCGATTGGGTTAAATGCAGAGATCAAATTTCCCTCACAGGATCAAAAAAGTATAAAAAAAACAAAACAAGGGGTCTTAAAGTTAATGCAAATATTAAATGTATCTTGTTCTTTGTGCAAACATACATTGTAGAATCTGCCAAATGGATTTCACAAAGGTACAGTAAGTGTATCTGGGTATCATTGTCTTGACTATTACACCACTCAAATAGTTCACACTGCAATCTGCATATAAAGATGATTCAAAAGACCTTTTAGCAAAACTATGTTATTGGATTACTCTCTCTGTGGAAATGCCACAGAGAGAGTAATCCAAAATTAAAGATTTTGTACTGTACTTAATGAAGGCACAATGCTGGGAAGAGAGATGAGCAACACAAGGGAGAGAATTAAAAATGGGGGAATGCATTTGTCATCTGTTGACAAGAGTATTTGTTTTGCTAAGCACTTCATTTTGCTGTGATGCAAGCAAGCCTTTTTCATGGATGAACATTACAGTGTTGCCACTCAAGCAATTATTGATGCTAGCCATGACAGTGTTAAACTAGCCATGCTAGCCATAGTGTTAAACTATTCCTGAAATAAGTTTTTGTGCATTTGCACATTCAGTAATTGGATCAAATTTACAGCTATGACTCTGATGCATGACAATACAAATATATCAGATATATCAAGTTTGCTTCAAGTTTACAATGAGAAAAAGAGATTTGGTGTTATTTGATGAATTCATACAATTTGAATCTGTCAAAACGGCATATTGAAAGCATTGGCAAAGAACTCTGTTCTCATAACCAACGTGATGCAGTTTATCTCTTACCAGCATATTAACAGGAATCCTCCACATAAGAGATTGCTGCTCTCATGACTCCCATCTGTCTCGTGCGCTGTATGTTGATACTATGTTTTGCACCCTAGGCCAAACACAATATTTGTCAATGAGAAATGCACTCACCACATTGCATTCCACACAACCGCTCTATCCAAGGGTAAAGAAAGTAATAAACACACACCAGGCGTGAGTGCTTACTGTATGCCATAAATTCAGAAGAAATACTGCCCTTGGCACCTGAAATCATATCCATCTCCCTTCATAGGAGGTGTTCATTTCCCCCCACCACACCATATTGTCACTCTCAGCTGGAGAGTATGTGCTGTCACAGTGATTAAGTAAGGATTGTATCTGCACTGGATTTATTCAATTACATTTCCATTTTTACCCATGGGCACTCCATCAACCAAAGTTGTCTGATGAGGTTTAGATATTGGGCTCTTTCCCCCAAGTCTGTAGCCTTTACCAAACCCATTAGTTCTCTCTATTAATAGTATTCTAGCATTGCAAGCCTCCCCCTCCTCTACAGATGTTTTCATCAAGACAGAACCACAGGTCCCCTTTAGCTCTGCAATAATGGCTATCATGTCGACATGCTATGTCCTTCTGCTCCCATTTTATTAGCACTACGGAGATCTCAAACAGATTGAGAACACATTTTAAAACAAAGCCAGACTTGTCAAAGTAAAGATCATGCATGCATGATTCCAAAAGTTATGCCCTGCACTGCACCCACCAGAGAGGAGACTTTCACACACTGTTGCCTAGAAATGTTAATTGTGAAAATTAAAGATTTTGAATAATTACTTTAGAAGGGGGCTTTAAAGGTCTTTGCGTACTGAATTAAACATGAGGAGACCTTGAGCTGAACTTTTGCTGGCATCCGTATTTGAGGCAAAGATAAGAGATTTAATTTGTTACCTAAAAGATCGAGGGGGGACATTAAAATTAATTGCACAATAGGGCATCTTCTTCCATTAAACTCAAATGCATCATCAACATCTGCACATCCACAGGCTGATGTGTCCTGGATTGTCTCTCAACCCCCCTTTTAATATTCTCCACATAACAAAAAGTAACATTTTGTCTCACTGTGCATACAGGCTATGAGTGAAATAATTAGGCAAAAGAATAGTGCCCTGAAGAAGGCATGCATGCCGCTATGCGTGGGCATTTTAATCTGTCCATTTAGGACATGTCCATTTAATAAAGACATTTTAATTTAAGTAGTGCCTCGGTCCTGAGACTTTTCTTCTGTGGCCTTTTTTCTTTTGACTCCTTTCATTTGACACCAAAGATCACCCGGCTGAAACAAACAAACAGTGAAGACTACAATGTTTTATGACTGACCACACAGACAACTCCAAAATAAAAAATAATTAGCCACTTAGCTACACTGTGTCGCACGTTATCAGTTTGACTGTTACATAAGCAGGCGGAGGGCTTAGCGCAAGTGTGGCAATGCACTAAAGCGGGATTGGAGATCTTAGTGTAAATGTCAGCAGGCCTTCCAGCACCTCCCAAGGAGGCTAACAGGAAATGGCATTTAGACCCTGTTGACCATATGGCTCGTGTAATTAATGGCACAGATTGTATTTTGGCTTGCCCCCAAAACTTGCTCCAGTCAGTTATGTAAAGACACAATCCAGAACAAACCAGGACTGCCCCCAGCATTCCAGCAGATTGGACATTCTGAGACGGAACTCAGCTGTGCTCTCTTTTAATGGTTACCCCCCCCCCCCCGACATGGCGCACAACAAAAGGTGGGCGGTTCTCAGGCTGTGCGGTCGCTGATTGAATGCATTCTTTGGGGCCCAATATCAGAGATGTACAGTTCCGTTTGCACTGCCTCTTCTGCCCATCCATTAGAACATGTAATAACACTGTGTCAAAGATCCTGGGAGTTATTCCTGAGAAACTCTCACATTCTTCAGTTTATTAATCTGTTCTGTAATGAAATGTTTTCATATTTGGAGAGCACTTTGCACATCCAAGTGCACTGCGAAGACCGCATTAGTTTCTGAAATGGGATAATCTAAAAATGATCAGCTTGAATTGCCAGCACATTCCGTTCAATTTAATTGCACAGTTGCATTTTATTTCTTTTTCTTATATTATCATCTAGCATTACTTTCTTTCCTATTTAATCCAAATCTATATTCTCCTCTTTCTGTTAAATTCTTTCAATTAACCTAAACAATAAAACATATGGAATACAACATTTCTAGCTCCTTTCCCCTCAGAGGTTTTGTCAACACAACCCCCTTGAACATACCCCTTGAAGGCCACACAGTGTTCTTATAATTCGCCACAGCCAGAGGGGAAAAACAGAGTCAAGGTTACATCCATTGCAGTGGCTATGTAACACAGCAAAACATCAGAACACTGCCATCAGTCGGAATTGCTGCATCAATTAATGCACCATGTAATAGTGGGTGCCAGATTGGTGCTGAGGACAGGAAAGGTTATTTAACTAGAGGTGCAGGTCTAATCCCATACAAGCGTGCAGTCCCCAGTGCAAATTAAAGTACAGGGACATCAGAGTGACTCGGCCCAGCTGTTGGGCATATAAAAATGCTGGAAAGGAAAGAGGAGTCTGTCATAGTGGGGAAGGTGCTTTCCATTCCAGGCCCTGGTCTGGTGTTTGTTAAGTGGATCCCTCGGGTCTGTCCAGGGGTGAAGACCTCGCCTTTGAGCCCCATGATGAGAAGGGGGAATGGTGTGTGTTTGTGTGTGTGTGTGTGTTTGTGTGGTGGGGGTTACTGACTACAGAGGTGGAGCGTCCATGCTGTCTTCAGGGTAGACACGACCTTCGACGTCTGATCACTTGGGAGGTAAGCTTGTGTCAGCTGGCTGGACAGACTGATATCAGATGGCTACACAGAAGAAAAAAAGATTCCCCCCTCAGCACAGGGCACACTCACTGATCAATGTCAGCCACTCGCCCAGGCTAAAGGCTGATAGACGAGCTTTTGCATTACAGAGATTGCTTTTTTTTATTTATTATTCTGTTATTGGCTCAATCTGCTCCACAGTATGTCTTCCCTCTAAATGCTGAAAGATCGCCTAATACAGTGAGTGATTAGGGAAAGAGGGGACATCTAGGGGAAAGGCAGATGCTTGTTTGCCAGCAAACATGTTTGTCTCAAATGTTTGACAGTTGTTGCTATATATTTACTCCCCTCAAATAAATGACCTGGTCCAGACAAACACTGAGGTGATCTGGCATGGCCACTTCCTAGAGCAGAGCCAAATTCATTGCAGAGCCCACAGCTATCTGGTCTGATGATGGCTGCCTCTGGGTCTATCTCTTCATCCCTTTCCCACGATGGCTGTGCTGTCTTTCCACCCCCCCTCTTGTTTTCATCTATTTTTCACATGAAATAACCTGTCGAGGTGGAGCCCATATGGTGGACATGACAACACTACCCTTTCCCAGCTGTTTTCTTTATTCACATGAAGCGCACCCTAAGTCTTTAAAGGAGCCGGGCCCAGGTGGGAGACGGAGCCCCAGGGCTCGGACTGACCTATATTTCACTTCCACCGCCTATACTTGCGGCCCATACCCGCATGCAGTCATCAAAGAGCCACTATCACCTACCCTCTGTCCCACACGGAATTTCTAATCGTCCTTGGAATGACTAAAAGGCTGAGATTATGCCGCACTCCCCCCCCTTTTTTTGATGGAAGCTAAAAGGTCAGCGGTTCTGAATGGTAATGTGAGTATCAGTGAAAGGTGAGGCAAAGGTATGGGCCAGGGAGTTGAGCAGCACAGTGCCTCTCAAAGCACCTGCTGTGGCTTCTCTCTCTCACTCCCTCTCTCTCTGACTTTCTCTCTCACTCTGTGTCGTCTCTCTCATATACACTTTCTCCTTTTCCTCCACTTCCAGGATGATAAGAGCTTCTCTCTATGACACCCCGTGCTGTTTCCAAAAGCTTGGCAGAGGTGATAACACTCCATCCACCCCTCTACCATCATGCTGCTATCTCACAGATTCTGACATCCCCCATATGTGGATAAGCCATGGGAAAAGAACAGAGCCCCCCCCCCCCCACACACACACACAAAAAAAAGGGAAGTGAGGGGGAGTAGTTGGAAGAGAGGCAATTCACCAGGGAGTGGAGCATAGACACTCGGGGAGATATTTCTGTACTCTGCTCTTAATATTAAATGAAAAGCATCATTCTCTGAACAGCCTCTCAAACCTACCTCCCCTGAAATGTTTTGATCGAGACATGACTAAAATAAAAGAGCCATAAGAGAATGCAAAGCATCTATACCTGAAATCTATATTTCTGGTCACGAAAGGAAGGCCCGACCGACAAACTACATCTTATCAGAGCAGATAGTCAAATGAGGATTGGACATTCCATTTCTGGAATTTTTGGCATCACACTTTGGTTACTTGTAGACGGTTTGTGGTAGTGGATGAAAGATGAACCAAGAAGTGTTGGAGGGGGGAAAAAAAACCTGTTTCTCAGAGTGAGATGACAAACCTAGCCACACATGCAAAACATGACAACCTCACAGTTGTCAGTGGAAGAGTGTGCTATTTACAGTGTTAGCCCACTCGCCGATGATTCCCCCTATTGTAAATCTGTCTCAGTTCTGCTTTTATCTGTTGGTTGTGTTCACGGCTTTCGCTGAGCGGATTGGGAGGAGTTTACACGGTGTCGCTTCGGGCGAAGAGTGTGTTTGGCGACAGTTGCTCGGTGAGTCACACAGCAGGTACTGGGAGCTTAGATACGCACACCCAGGTCGGTTCGGAGGAGTGTCGATGGGCGGCGCCTGTGCTCTACCTACATCGCCTCTTTCAAGCACAAACTGCTCCAAATCGATGGCTGGAGGACGCTTTATAAACCTGGACATGACCTGACCGCTGCATCTATACTGCAGAGCAGCCTGCACTGACCGATGCTGCAGAGGCTGCGGACCAGCCGGAGACATGGGTGCAGTTGCCTTCAAATGTTCTCATGGGTATCACTCCAACAAAATATGTTCTTTGTGCCACTGGAATCACAGTACAATTGTAATCTTCTGATTATAGTCTTTAAAAGCGTAAAGATCTGGTGAAATGTCAACAACACAAAGCAAACTACAGTATGTAGTCGGCAATGTGTTAAAAGATAGATTCCATTAAATGAATTCCAAATTCAGTTAGTTATTAGTCTATAGATGCAGGAGACATAATAAAGAGACTGATGATAAAAAGCTGTCCAAAATATGTGGAAGTCCCTGATTAAAGGAACACTCCACCCATTTGCATTAGGCTTTGCATTGTTAGAAACCCAGTCATACTTTTGAATGGTCATGCAACACTCTCTCATTTCCCCCTGAGACGGGAGAAATCCGTATTCACCTCTTTACACTTCCTCCCACAATGATGTAAAAATCGTAATTTTGCGTCATTGTTGGAGGAAGTGTAAGAGGGGTGGATTTCTGTTGAGACTACAAGCGCTAGTTCCCACCCTTTCAACCCCGCCCATAGGGGGTTGGACCTAATAGTCCAGGCAAAGTGAGGTCTGACCCAAAACTAATTGCAACAGAATTTATTTTCACATTTTTATATTTCAATTGATGATCTAAACACCATAGTAAAAGTCCATGAAAATCCAGTTGGTGGAAATATGTTAAAATGAGGGTTGTTTTATGTATTATCCTTCAGCAAATACTGACAAAACTGTAATTAGAATGTTGTAGAATAAGCTTTCTAAAGAATATATCATCACCATCTAACTTAACATGGAATTTTAGAATATTGCATTGTTGAGGAACATTCTTTTATTTTCAAAGAGTTAGTACATTTCTCAGGCTTATTTCAGACTGGTTTGTTGCTAACTGGTGTCTATTTTTACATTTTGGCCCTTTGAATCAATGGAAATGGTTGTTGAGTCTTTAAATAGAGCCAGTGTGTTTTTGCATGTAAGTGTTCCACAATGTTAAAGTTGTACAAACACATAGTTTTAACTTAAAAGCATTATTAAGCCTAGGAAAGTGTTTTTGGTGGTCTGATTTAGAGGTCACTGAATCATATACAGTATATTACAAGTATCAGTCCATCATTTTCCAAGACTTATAGTAATTGACCTCTTGCCCGGGGGTTGACTGAGAGACTGTCTGTCCAATCAGAGGGGCCTGTATGATGCCTCTTTACAATTTTGGCTAAAACAGTAATCAGACAGCACAGCATGTTTATGTAAGTGAATGAATGAAGGAAAATTGTAAAGTTAAAGATGGACATGATAATGTCCAAATTCGACAGAAAGGTGCAGATAATTGCAACTAGCCTATAATGCGCTAACAGACCTATCACAGATCAGTGCCAGTGCTTTTGAATTCACTGGCAGAGCTGCAGAGACCTGCAGTTATGCTAGCTACTGTGGCACGCTAGGCTATAAGACCATCGCTCACTTTGTGCTCAATGTTTTGTCCAGACAATTTCTTCTAACAGCCTACCGGCACTTTCTTGAGTGGGTCCTACAAGGAGAGAGATTGGCCGGAGGTCGTCATGCCGTGTTACCTGCTTGTGTCGTGCTGGCTATCCGCCAGAAATACCCAGCTCCAGACGGCCAGTACTGCGGGCACTAAGAAGCGGAGGACGCTCGAGGAGCTATAGTTTCATTGTTTGTATATTGTCATTCAACAGTTGTATTGTTTGTATATTATAGTTATTTAATTAAATGCTTAAAATGTACGTTGTTGTAGTTCTTTCTTAGTAGTGTTGCTCCAAGTGTATTCGAGTTATTGAACGACCAACATTTCAAAACTGGAACTACCTAGCTACTGTTGCCTCAGATGACAACAGAATGGTGGTCATACCTATAATTTCTATAAATTATGAAGTATTACAAGTATACATTGCATTATAAGCTTGTTGCATATCAGTTACCTCCTTCCAAGTTTATGATGCTAAACGTTGTTGAAGGCAGACAGGAGAGCACAAGTGACATTTTGTTTTTAAATCACAAAGAAAGAATTGTGTCATGAACATCAAAACACACAAACAAAATTATCCACACTTTAGAGGTATTGACCCTGTGATTGAGTATGTATAGTAAGGTGCTCAATGGCAGTGCAAACAGGTAAGGTAGTGCAAGGATAAGGTCAAAAGACCATATAAGACAAAGACATAAGACATGGTAATATTACAAAATATTTGTGAGGAATGGGTTAATGTAGAGCTGACGTCTCAGAAGCGGCTCTTGAATGATGATGTTGCAGCTTTATTTGACGCTTTGGGACAGGGGCAATGTTAGGTGGAAAAGGAGGTTGTGGTTGGGTGAGTGAAGCGGTTGAGTCTTTGAATGGTATGTTTGGGTTGCGTCTGTTTTCTATGACCTTCTCAATTAGTGTCTGGATGAACTTGGTGGTGTGTGGCTTATAGATTTTCTTGACTATCCATTGCTTTGACTTTTTGCAGAAGACCTGCTTGACGTGTGGTTCTCCTATAAATGACGAGGATTATAATGATTACACAGATGCCTGAATAAAGATTTGACTAGTAGATGTCTCTCCACAGGAATAGAATGAACTTTTCAGCAAAGTATGCATTTTGAGTTAGCTGTGAACATGCTACTTATGGTTATTTTAGTATTTAGAGTACATGAAAACACACCTGTTGCCGTGGTGGCTTGTTCTCGTGCCACAATGTTCTCATTATGTTCCATGATGGCGAGGTAGGCCCTCTCCCTCGTAGGAGAAGGCCTGGCATTTAGGGAGGTACTTCAGGAGAGCTCTGTGAAAGATCTCCAGTGGCCCTGTGTGAAAAGGAGAATATATAGTACTAATTAAACATGTTCAATAGGATATGTTCAAAACATGTGGGTATAAAGGGTGTCAGTTCTTACCAGTATGTTTGAAGAGGGCCATCTTCTGAAGATCTTTCAAAAGCCTTTTATCAAAGACGAGTGACGTCAGGTCCTGATATGCCTGATGGGCTACTTACAAACTGTTCTTGTAAGTTCAATAACGTTACAAACATTTGAATAACGTCAGACTAACACAGTAAAACATGGTGGATTTACATCGCTAATAGCAAACTTATGCTGCTAACACACAATGGACACGATATTCATAACTGTCTAACGTTACATTGCTAACTGTGCTTCCTCTTTGCTGACGAGTGGAGTTAGCGAGGCAGCAAGCGACCAAAACATACAAGATATTTACTTTATAAACAGCCAAATCATATGAGATGTGCTGCTTTACAGCAGACGACTATATCAGTGTGTTCTCAGTCGAGAAGTAGAGTCGAGTCAGAAAAACCTTACCTCCAGGCAAATGCGTTTAGCGCAGCTAGCACTGCTAGTTCCAGAAGTTCCTGGCTGTTCGTCGACATCATCTGGCAAGGTAAATATCGACGGAATTGCGGTTTTCACAAGCGCGGGTCTCTTCACTCCTAAGGGGTTCTTCTGCCTTGAAATGTAGACTGCACACCGTCAGATGTTTTAGTGCTTCAATGGCTGTGTAGTCTCCGAACTTCGGGTTATTGATAGCCCGTAGCCACTTTTTGCACAACTCCAACTCTTTGGGTAATCTATGAAAATTTACTCCCGTGTATTTTCCTTGTGCTGGCTGAACATCCCGGTAACATGCAAGTGCACACCATTTCGAAACACAAACGAGGAGTAATTCACTAATGAGTTCGCAAACTAAGTCTTCACTAGAAATTGTTTGAAATGATTTCCAGGTAGCGTAGAGTGGAGCTCAACGCTCGAGCCTTGGTTGACAGATTATGGGCGGAGTTGAACAATTGAGTTCGACAGTGGGAGTGGCCTGCTGAGCTGAGCATTGCAATGCACTATGGGGATTGTTGTCTGCAATCCACAAGCACTAAAAAGTCATTTTCTGCCTTTTCTCGGTCAAGAAGGCACCAAATTAGAAATTTATGCTACTATTCTACTACATATATGACCCACTTTCAATACATATTTATGTCTCCACTGGTGGAATGTCCCTTTAAAGAGCTTCCCAGAATAAACATTTGTTATATTTGAGTACAGATAGCATTTTATTTGTATTATTTCATCATTAATGTAAATGCTCTTATTACCTAGTTAGCCCAAAAAAGTCAAATGGTAGGTAAACTGTAAATATGTAAAATGCCAATCAACCTAGGACCATATTCACCGGCCATCGCAGAAAACGGCATCATGCCAAAAGGGGCAGAAATCGCCTTAACCTCCAGGAACTTAAACGGTCCTCACCGACAGAAACCTCCTTCTCCATGGGCTTGTGGAACTGTCAATCCGCAGTCAACAAAACGGACTTCATAGCTGGCTATGCCAACCACCTTTCGTTGGAACTCCTTGCTCTCACTGAGACTTGGATCAAACCAGAGAACACTGCCACCCCGGCTGCACTCTCCACTAACCTTACACTATCCCACACCCCTCGCCTATCTGGACGAGGAGGCGGGACGGGCCTGCTGATCTCCAACAAATGGAAATTCACCCCGCTACTGCCTTCAAACAAATATGTCTCATTCGAATTCCATGCCATCACAGTGATCGCCCCAGCAAAACTCTACGTGCTGGTCATCTACCGCCCTCCAGGCCAACTAGGCGACTTTATTGACGAACTTGACACTCTGCTATCCTCCATCCCTGAGCATGACTGTCCGCTTCTTGTTCTCGGTGATATGAACATCCACTTAGATGCCCCAGGCTCAGCGGACTTTTTGGCCCTGGTCCACTCCTTTGACCTCGAACTGGTTCAAAGCCCACCGACTCACAAAGCTGGCAAAGAGCTTGACTTGATTTTCACTCGGAACTGCAGCACAGACACCCTCATGGTGACGCCTCTCCATCTTTCTGACCACTTCTTCATCCAGTTCAACGTCAGCCTGACAGAACAGCCTCCAGCTCCTCAGCCGATGGTCACGTTCCGCCGCAACATCCGGAACCTGTCTCCTACGCACTTCTCCTCTGTGGTTGCCTCCGGTCTACCTCCACTCAACACCTTCTCCTCTCTGGAGGTTAATGAAGCCACTGACTCGCTCTGCTCCACACTGACCTCGTGTCTAGACGAGCTGTGCCCTCTTACCACAAGGCCAGCTCGATCCAAACATTCTCATCCATGGCTAAATGATACCCTCCGATCGCAGCGCACCAAACTCAGAGCCGCGGAGAGGAAATGGCACAAATCCAAACTAGCTGACGACCTCAAAAACTACCAGACACTCCTGACCTCCTTCTCAGCCAGCATCACTGCTGCTAAAACTGCTTTCTACAATGACAAAATCAACAGTGCTACAGACACTCGAAAACTTTTCTCAACCTTCAAATCGCTACTCAACCCTCAGCTGCCTCCTCCTCCATCCAGCCTTACTGCAGATACCCTCGCCTCATTTTTTACAAACAAAGTGGCGGCAATCAGCAGTCAATTCTCTACATGCCCACTCAACGCATCTGACTCAGATACCGCACTCCTACAACCTCTAGGGACTGCTGGAACATCTTTTTCAGCATTCACGCCTCTCTCCGAGAGTGAAGTGTCCAGACTCCTGACATGCAGCCGTCCTACCACATGCTCGCTGGACCCTATACCTACGACCCTACTTCAGTCCATCAGCCCGACCATCGCTCCAGCTATCACACATGTGATCAATGCCTCGCTAACCTCCGGCACATTTCCAACAGCGTTCAAAATGGCCCGGGTAACACCGTTACTTAAGAAAGCTTCTCTCAACCCTGCTCAAGTCGAGAACTACCGCCCTGTCTCACTACTGCCTTTCCTATCCAAAGGCATTGAACGAGCAGTCTCCAAACAGGTCTCTGACTTCCTTTCACAGAACAACCTTCTGGATCCAAATCAGTCTGGGTTCAAAAGCGGCCACTCTACCGAAACGGCTCTGCTGTCTGTAACAGAAGCCTTAAAAGAAGCCAGGGCGACCGCTCGATCATCAGTACTCATTCTGCTTGACTTATCGGCTGCCTTTGACACAGTTAATCACCGTATCCTTCTCTCTATACTCGCTGACATGGGAATCTCCGGAGCTGCTCTCTCCTGGTTTGAATCCTACCTCACAGGACGCTCGTTTAACGTATCATGGCTTGGTCAGCTATCTGCACCTCACCATCTCACCACAGGGGTCCCCCAGGGCTCAGTGCTGGGCCCCCTCCTCTTTGCTATCTACACCACCTCCTTGGGACAGATTATCCGTTCGCACGGCTTCTCATACCACTGCTATGCAGACGACACACAGCTCTATCTGTCCTTTCCACCTGACGACCCCCTGGTTTCAGCACGGATCTCAGATTGCCTTTCAGACATAGCTACATGGATGAAGGCACACCACCTCCAGCTGAACCTCTCAAAGACTGAACTGCTGGTCATCCCAGCTAAACCTACCATACACCACGACATCAACATCAAATTTGACTCCCTGTCTGTTTCACCGACCAGGACTGCAAGAAATCTAGGAGTTGTTCCCGACAACCAACTAAACTTCTCAGATCATGTTGCCTCAGTCGCCCGGTCATGCCGTTTCGCACTCTACAACATACGGAAAATCAGGACTTACTTGACTCAAGATGCTACCCAACTTCTGGTTCAGGCAATAGTCATCTCACGACTCGACTACTGCAATGCCCTCCTGACAGGTCTCCCAGCCTGCGCAGTGAAACCACTTCAGATGATCCAGAACGCGGCGGCGCGCCTGGTCTACAACCAACCCAAAAGGGCACATGTTACCCCGCTGCTCATCCAGCTACACTGGCTACCTATGGCGGCCCGTATCAAATTCAAGTCTCTAACGCTTGCCTACAAAGTAGTCTCCGGTTCTGCTCCCACCTACTTGAATGCCCTCATACAGACTTACACTACCTCCAGACCGCTGCGCTCCTCTACCACCGGTACGCTCAAGCCAATCCAAACTTTTCTCATCTGTTGTTCCTCGTTGGTGGAACACACTGCCAGTTCCTACAAGGGCAGGGACATCCTTTTCCACTTTCAAAAAACTCCTGAAGACCCAGCTCTTTAGAGAACATCTACTCTCATAGCAACACTTACAACAAGTCTTACTGATCCTAGCACTCACCAGCCGTTAAACTGACAAGTAACTGTTAAAATACAGCACTCACCGACGCACTTATTCTTACTGTACTCTAATGTGTTTTTTTTAAACTGTCCTAAAATTGTGAGAATTGTTCTAAAACTTACTGTTTACCATGTTGTTAGTCGCTTTGGTTAAAAAAGCGTCAGCCAAATGTAATGTAATGTAATGTAATATTCAAAGTTCAAATAAGGCCATGCCATTTCTGTTCTGTTCCTGGAACAGTTTCAGGTGTTTTTCTAATCTAATTGTGAAGCCACCCTGGTCCCTGATGCCTGCCAAATTTGGACCTACTTATATTTCTAGTTCATGAAGTGTAAATTCCGGTTCCGGCGCCGATAAGAGTGGCAGCCTACTCAGTAGCTCCGTGTCTTAGTGTTTTTTTTCTACGTCTTTTCTACATATTACAACGCTCCAGCAACAGCAAACTTGTGTACACAAGGAACCAGCTGATCAGAATTGTAATCAGAAGATTACAATTGTACTGTGATTCCAGTGGCACAAAGAACATATTTTGTTTGATCGCACTACGACGGAATGCTGGCTGTGTTCGCGACAACATTCCAGAGGAATACCACTCAATACCAGTGCAACACTCACCTCCATCATCACAGGCTATCGTACCCCCACTGGATTTTGCACCCCTCCCCCACATGGCGATCATGAACAATGAGGTGACAACGACCTCAGTCAACAGCCATCAGACACACAGATCCCAGATGCACCCCTCCCACTCCCCCCCACCTCCCCTTACACCCCTCACCATTACAACAGATCAAGTGACTGACCAACTAAAGAAATTGCGCAGCAATAAAGCAGCGGGGCCTGACAGACTGTGTCCAAGGCTACTCAAGGCCTGTGCTGCTGAACTGGGGGAGCCACTGAAGCACATCTTCAATTTGAGCCTACACCTTGGACAAGTTCCAACACTGTGGAAGACATCATGTCTTACCCCTGTCCCTAAGAAGCCACTCCCTAGTGAGCTTAATGACTACAGACCTGTCGCTCTTACATCACATGTGATGAAGACAATGGATCGACTGGTCTTAGGTATGCTCAGACCCCAGGTACGCCATGCACTAGACCCGTTACAGTTTGCATACCAGGAGAAAGTGGGCGTGGACGATGCCATCACTTATCTTCTACACAGGACACATTTCCACCTAGACAAGGGGAATAGTGCTGTGAGAATCATGTTCTTTGATTTCTCAAGTGCTTTTAACACCATCCAACCCCTCAGATTGGGAGACAAGCTCTTGCAGATGGGTGTGGACGCTCACCTGGTAACCTGGATTACAGATTACCTGACAGAGCGACCACAGTTCGTCAGACTGAAGAACTGTCTCTCTGACACGGTGATCAGCAGCACCGGAGCGCCACAGGGAACTGTGCTCTCTCCAGTCCTTTTCACCCTGTACACATCTGACTTCTGCTACAACACCGAGTCATGCCACATGCAGAAGTTTTCTGATGATACTGCAATTGTGGGGTGTATCAGGAACGGGCAGGAGGAGGAGTACAGGAGCCTGGTGGAGGACTTTGTGCAATGGTGCAAACTCAATAATCTTCAACTCAACACTTCAAAGACCAAGGAGATGGTGGTGGATTTCCGCAGGTCTAAGCCCACTCTGCTACCAGTCCACATTGATGGGGCAAATTGACAGGCTGGTAAGGAAAGCTGGCTCTGTAGTGGGAGCTGAACTGGAGTGCATCACTTCACTATCTGACAAAAGGACCCTGAACAAACTGATCTGTCCAACATCTTGGACAATGAGTGTCACCCACTCCACAGCACTATTGTTAAGCAGAAGAGCCTGATCAGCTGGAGACTTCGCTCACTGCCTTGCACAACAGACAGACTGAGAAAGTCATTTGTCCCCAGGGCCATTGAACTGTTCAATGCTTCACTTAAGGGAAGAGGAGAGATAGACTTCTCTGCATAGTCTGTCTGCCTCTTCACCCCCTCCATGTTTGGATACTGTCTGTCCACTAGCCACTTTTACCACTGTCTTCTGCCTCACTGTTTGCGTGCTATATTAGCACATTAGTACATATGCATAACCCCTCCCTCCATGCCACAGCCGAACTGTGGCCACACTTATACCTTAAAATAGTTAAATATATAGATATATAGACTTTACTTTACTTTATTTCTGCATTGTTGCACTGTTGGACTTACTCATTTGCACTATCACCATGACACTCATTCACACAGAGCACCTTACCTTACCTTACCTTACCTTACCTTACAATGCACAGAGAATCACAGGCTCAGTCCCTGCCTCAGTCATTGCAAGTGCCTATGATTGATTAATCACCACTGGATACTGTTTTTAGAATTGATTTAGATGAAGTGTTAGTTAGTATAATTTGTATTTTAGTATATTTAGCATATTCTTTATCTTCTACTGTCCTTATTGCTTAGTTGTGTTTCTATATTATATACTTTAATTACTCTTTCTGCTGTTAAAGAATGTGTTTGTGTTGTCTGTATGCTACTGAGACCTTGAATTTCCCCTGGGGATCAATAAAGTATCTATCTATCTATCTATCTATCTATCTATCTATCTATCTATCTAATCTAAACTACACCTACTTGGTCAAAGAACAGTCATTTAAGGATCACATCTCTTCCTTTAAAATAATTCATCAGTAGGCCTTTCTTGTGTTAATTAATCATCTTCGTAAGTCGGTATATGGTTAAATTACTTATTACAGGGCGAATGAAGGCTCTCTCGCCCGCCCCTACTGCCTGTAGGAAGAATATCCCACTTGCAAGTTCGGTGTATCCTACCCGCCGACTGAAGCAGGATCAGTTTACAGCACAAAGGCAGGCTAACGAAACACTAGAGATGGTTGCAAACGTGTGTATAATGGCAGAGCCGGCGAAGAAGCAGCGAAAACCCTTGACGGAAGACGCAAAGAAAAGGAAAAGAGCTTCAGACCGAGCGAGGGGGAGTTTCGTAGAGAAAAAGCTTCAGGCTTGCCTGGTGTCCCTTTAAAATACCAAGGTGAGTTAGTGGTAGACTGAAGTCCTGTCCGCAGAAAATGAAACAACACATAAATTCCATAATGGAAAAACTGAGAGTAAATATGCAATTTTTCACTGTGTCAAGAGCACTTCTGCAAGTGACGGACGAAGGACGTTTGCATAGCAACAGCTTTATTTGTCCTTATATAAACTCCTGCCTAGCGTGGGAATAATCCACAGCTGCACATTTCTTTTTAAAAAAGGAAAAAAAACTTGCACACTAGTGACTTTCAAGACACTGCTTCTTTTTATTGTCTCAAGAAGAGGCAATTTCTCTCTGTGAAACCCTCCATTCTCTTTCACTTTGTTCCCCGAGCAGTCAGCTACTGTACACTGGGCACTTTGAGGGAAGAAGCGCCCTTACTTTTGAAACCGCTCCAGCAATGAAAGGGAAGACTACGCCTTATCTCATTTTTACCCTGCCTTTATTCTGAAGGTAATTTGCATTTTAATTTGGAGTTTCAACCTGTGCTTAATAGAATTAAATGGAGAGCTGCACTGACATGATTCTCTGACCCCTTCAGGAACGTAAAGTGCAAAAAAGGCAAAAACATTTCAGTCTGTTTGCAGAAAAAAAAATGCTATTGACCTTCTGTGAGATAAGCCTAAAGGTAAACATGCTTGCTTTTTAAAGAAGAGGGAACAAATCTAATTATCCCAATCATTTTACAGAGAGTGGAAGCAGAAAATGCATTAACCTTGGAAATCCCTTATTGACAAGAAAGGAGCGTTCGATTTAAATGAAGTGTCTAGCCTTTTTTCCATCCTCCTCCGTCTAAGATTGGTGGAACTCATATAGAGCAGATCTTCTTTTTCACAGATTGTGGCCTGCTTTTGCCTTAATAACTGTTTAGAATAGCTTTATTTTATCTTCAACTCAGTATTAGGCGAGGCTGAAGGAAACAGCTAGTGGCAAAAAAGTGCCGTGATGTGTGAATGGCCGGCTGTGGGAAGAGGATAGGATGAAGTTTGGCATTTGATAATTAAAGGCGAAAAAACTCAAGTGGTAAACAATATATGTGTTGACACACCACTTTCCCCCTAAACATGGGAACGTGCAGCAGGCAAATTAATGTTTTGCTCCATGTCTGTATTGGTTGAGCCGCAGAGCCCTTTGGGCAGAGCGGCTTTGTCTGAGGCAGGGCATGCACAAAGGATTTTCTGCATGGCATCACATCTCTGCTGTACAGCCCTGGCACACAGCTCGTTTTTCACTCAGGTTCTACAATATACACCTCAAACATGCATTGCACGTATTCATAATGAGACAATTCTTTCATGCAATTAACTATTATTTTATTTAAAACTATTATCTTTTTGCACTGCACACGAGTGTGGCAATACTGTCACCGAACAAGCCTGAGCAAAAAACGCTCTGGAGTCGTCAGGTTAAAGACAGCTGCATTTATTCAGTCTCTTCTCTTTCAGGGGTTTTGTTCATCCCACATGAAATGACTCATCATATGATGAGCTGTCTGGAACCTACTCACGACAGAAGCAAGGGAGGTATTTGCTCTGCATTGCACCAATTAATTCCAAAGCTACTGTCAGCGTTGACCTTTCTGGGTACGTTTATTTCTGTTGATTATGTCAATATTGAATATTATTGTGAATCCTAGTTTTTCTTGCCTTTTTTGGCCTCAGCCATGTGTAAGCATGCCCCACTGTTCCCTCGTCGTTTCTTTCCAAGATAAGCAGCTCAAAAACTAGAACAGGGGAGTGTGGACAGAAGAGGATGTGTGTAATGATTAATGATGGGGTTGTGCCTTCCCCCTTACAGAGCTGCAAACTTTAATGGTCTTTATTTATGTGTCGGCGTGGTAACGGCTTCACGGCCCTGCCTTCCCCGCCTCCCAGTGGGGCCTCATTCATTATGCTCTGCCTCTGCCCCTCTGCATCTCAGGGCCCGCTTCCCCAGGAGGCTGAGCACTCAGAGCCGGGGAGATATTCTCTCTCTCTCTCTCTCTCTCTCTCTCTCTCTCTCTCTCTCTCTCTCTCCATCTCTCACTCTGGGTTCTGTCTCTCTCTCCATCTCTTACTCTGTCAGTCTGTCTCTCTCTCCATCTCTCACTCTGGGTTCTGTCTCTCTCTCCATCTCTCACTCTGTCAGTCTGTCTCTCTCTCCACCTCTCACTCTGTGGTCTGTCTCTCTCTCCACCTCTCACTCTGTGGTCTGTCTCTCTCTCCATCTCTCACTCTGTCGGTCTGTCTCTCTCCATCTCTCCCTTAACTCCCCCCCCACCCTGTCTGGCTGCCTACACACTGCTCCCTTCTGTCACAGTGAAACCAGCTACAGGCTACAGCTGCACAGCTCACAGGTGCAGTAATATTGCACACATGGTCTTAGATGAAGTACTATACATTCCATGCAGGATGCATTTATGATAAAAAAAAAAAACTCACTGCGCATGTGCACTAAGATGCTATATGATTTATGCATCACATGTACAGCAGTAATGACGATGCCATAGTAAAGCAATGGTACACGCTGTATTGCAGTCAATATAACAGTGATATATGGTCATTTTGCATGCAAAATGCTAATCGCAGAACTTTTCTGCGATTATCTGCAGAGGCTACGCTGAAATGCCATCTACATAAGAATACACTTACACAGTGTATTCAGCGTCCACTTCATATATTATGCCATAGGGGTTTGGTGTTGTGTTGTGTTGTATTCAGTATTCGCTTCATACAGTATGCCATAGGGGTATGGTGTTGTGTTGTATTCAGTGTCCACTTCATACAGTATGCTATAGGGGTATGGTGTTGTGTTGTATTCAGTGTCCACTTCATACAGTATGCCATAGGGGTATGGTGTTGTGTTGTGTTGTGGACGTATTCAGTGTCCACTTCATGTATGCCATAGGGGTATGGTGTTGTGTTGTTTTCAGTGTCCACTGATGCCATAGGGGTATGGTGCTGTGTGCTGTATGAGGACTTCTTCCCTGAGTGTGGTGCTTGTAAGTAAATGGAGGCAGAGAATGCAGAGGTGCTGCTGCGTAACGTAGAAGTCACTTAGGAGTCTCCGTGCATTTCACTGCAGTGATGCTGCACAGTTGATACGGAAAGTTTGTAAAGCCTTTTCCACATTTTGTTATTTTACAGGCTTTTTATAGATTTTTGTCTTTGTCAGCCTGCACACATTACTCAACAGTGACAAAGCAAAAACATGTATTTTAAACTATTATTTACTATATAGTTAAAACTAAAATGCTCCAGACTCCTTTTTGTCCTTCTGTCACCTTGGCAAGTTTACATTGCACAGCTTTGATTTTCAGCCTGTATCCGATTTGTATGGACAAACTGTCTGGTGACACCCAATGAGGTACAGTATGGGTGTCGATCCACACCTGAGGTTAAAAAACGTCTTATGTCCAAGTGTCCATAGGGACCCGGGTTCAAATCCGACCCACTACATTTGAACATGTGCATGGCCCTTCACATCATCACACAAACCACGCAGGAATGCAGACACATTAATTATTTTCTATAATACACCTCTGATGTATTACCACACATGAATGGAGCGCAGACCAGATGTGAAAATTCCTGTGCCATTTTAGAAGGGCATGATAGACAGTTGGTCTTCATGGTCTTACATGGAGACTATGGCACAAACCAGCACAAACGTAGCACAAATAAAGAAGAAATATACTACCAGAAATATTTTTTGGATGATATAGGGCGGCTTCATAGAGGAATTTGATGTATTTGGTAAAACTTCACAGCAGCATGTAGGAAGGAAACCAGAAACTGAGCACAACCTTATTGATACAATCCCTACAGTCAGACACCACAGTGCTAAGCATCATGCTGTGGGTAAGTTTTTCTACACTGGATGGAGAGAAAGATCAGAAGTGAAAAATAGACAACAATCCCCAGGATCTCTTGCAGAGGTGAAGGTTTGTATTTCAACAAGACTGCCCTACGCACACTGCCAAAAACACAGGGCTAGCTTTGGGAAAACACTGAACAAGTCCTGGAGTGGGCTAGCTCATGTTCATGTCTGAACCCAATAGATAATCTCTGGAGATCTGAAAATGGCTGTGGATCAACGTGGTCCATCCAACTTGAATAAACTCAAATGATTCTGCCTAGAGGAATGGGAGAAACTACGAAAAGAAAGGTGTGCCAAGCTTGTGGAATCCTTCCCAAAAACACTTCAGGCTGTCAATGAAGATGTATTAACCAAAAACAAAATAAAAATGTTTTAACCAAAATGTTTCAATTTACACTGAGAGCCTGTAAACATAAGTCAATGTTTCTGTTTTTTTTTGTAATTATTATTACTCTAATACATTTACAAAACTTTCCAAAAACACTTTGCCTTGTCACTCAGTAATTTATTTTGACTAAAACATAATAATGTTGTCGAAATGTGTTGTGGAATTTGAAAGGATTTACAAATGTTCTGCATGTCCAAGACCTGGCCAGCATCTCTCTCAGGATATTTACTCTGATTATTCATGCATTATTTTGAGTTTATTATGTTTGAGTTTACAGTGAACTGATTCTACAGAAAAATAGTCTGAATTGGCAAAAACAGACTGCCATTATTTTGAGTTTATTATGTTTGAGTTTACAGTGAACTGATTCTACAGAAAAATAGTCTGAATTGGCAAAAACAGACTGCCTTGTCATTGGTCAAACTGGTTCATTGTTTCTACCTACTAGAGGTGTGAGAAATAGTCAATACTCTCGTTATTAACAAATGCTTTTATTTCATAATTTTCTAAGTTTTAATTGGGACGAGCTGCCATTCTAAAGCATAACAGGTTTTTAATAAGCTTCTCAACCGGCCTGTCAGAACACACAAAAATGAAGTGCATGTGCTTTCATCGCTCCTGTCATTATGTCTGCAAGTTCAAAGTGGTTTTGCAGAACAGAACGTTCAGAGAGAGCAGTGTGCAGTTATGCGATTTTGCCGAAGTCTCTCACAAAGGCTGCACACTGCATGCGTAGGCAGTGAGAATTCACAATGCCTCACGCATTGTAATTATTGTAACCAGTGTATGAGACTTGATTTTGGGCAAGATAAACCGTTTTGCTGTGCACTGCCACAGTAGCTGGAATGCATGTGCCAAGCATCCCCCCCCCCCCCCATCCCCACGCACACACACACCTCAAGCACATGCTCTGAGCTGAAACACTCTATTACAGAGCAGACGCAATCCTCGGCCATGGAAACGCACCATTTCAAAACGCACATGAAATCCGTGTGTCACGGTGTCATAAGCGGCCCGTGGTGTCGGTGTGGAGAGGTGGCGATAAATGATTAGGCGTTTGTGGCGTGTCGCTGCGAGCACTGCCAAGCTCCAGGGCCCCATGTGGGTGATCTGGGAATCCTGATGAAAAGCAAGTTTTCTGCAGAGTTTGGCCCGCTTGCTGCGGCTCTCTTCAGCATGCTGAGCAGCTCATCAAACATCTGCATGTGACAGACGTGTGGTGTGGGCGATAGCGATGTGCGTGTCAGTCAACTGCCAGGTCATCTGACATAAAAGCAAACCTCTTTCGCCCTTCGCCTCCCTTGTTTCCATCTAAATGGCTTTTTTCTCTGCCATGTTAATAGTCACTGGAAACATGTGCCACATGTGCCACATACAGTATATGTCTCACCAAACTGTCTTCAAAGATTCTGATATCAGATATCATCAGAATTACTTTTTAAAAAAACATCAGCTGCAACACATAAAAACATGGTCCTACCATATGATATCGATTGGGATGAGGGGTAAGCAGGCCATTGCAGGTCAAAAGTATTTTTTATCTAAAGCTAATGACCTATGCAGCTCGTCCTAGGGCCTTGTGAGAATACTGATGTACTAGAAACTTAACTTCAGCAAAAAAAAGTGTTGTTCCCTGCTAGAAGCCATGCTAGTTTTGAACAACAGCCTGGCTTGCTTGTTTGTTTAGAATTATGAGGGAGAGACCAAGCCACATACTCTGGAGGGTTTGATCTGGGGAGGGAGAGATTGAGAGGGGGCACAGAAAAGATCTATAATTGGAATCTTTTCACACAGGAAACCAGGGATTTTTTTTTTACGTTTACCAGTCTCTGCATCCCTGGGCTAATGGGGAATATCTACAAGAACACATCCTCTCCCAGTAAATATCTGCAAATGGCTTCCGTATCCAAGAACAAGACATAATTTGCAAACACACAAAAAGCTAATTTCCAGCATGGCCGTACAGAAAGAAATCACATATTTACATGTACACTGATTATCTGTAACCCCAACCATAATTACAACAACAGCTGACATTTTCAAAAATGAGAACTTATGACCCTACATTGAAGTTAGTTTTTCTTTAACAGCGCTGTCTAGACAAAAATAGCAGGCAGCACTTGGGCACAGTATGCCGGCGGGATATTCAAAAAAAGCTAATATGACAAAGGCAACAAACTGCCAACTTCCAAGGGTAAATGATGCTTCCCATAATAATGTTTTGGAGTTTTGCAGATAACCCATATGTGTTCAGTTCATGCAAGTCTCGAGTCTGTGCATCTGTGCAGTATAGACATGAGCAAACAGAAAAAAAATGAATTGGCGATGATCTGAATGCAAATGAAGGTTTGCTTTTGTATATAAAAGTTGCACAAGCATAGCTTGAACTGGCAATACCACCTGAATACCAAATGGATGTTGATGTCAGATGTTTTTTTTATGTTGATGTATTATACCATGTCTGTACAGTATACTAGTATACTTGCTGGAAAAAACCCTCCAGAAACATCCGCCCAATTTCTCCACATAACTTCCTCTACTGGTTCCTCATCCAACTCTTCTACACTGGACACAAACGTTTAACCTGCTTATAAAATGAACAAGGTCATGCCAGGCTTTTAAGCGGTTTACCACAACCCTGTCTATAGCTCCTGCACCAACACACTTCATTCCCCACATTCGAGGACTAAAGCTTTCTGAGACCACGACTCCCTATGGGTCTATGTAAACCCAAACTCATGTAGTTGCATTAGTCATTTGAATATTATGTCTTCAGATTGCCTGTGTTTGTTTCTGTAGGCCTACTGTAGAATTCTACATAGCCTTCATGAATTTGATGAAATCTGCGTCATTTCTGCGACAGTTCATTGGCTGATTCATTGCTGAGATAGACTACTCTGTTTCCACTTCAGGCCCTAGACCAAATGCTCACTTCCCAAACTCAACCATTCAATTGAATAAGGAAAATTAATAAGGATGGTTTGTGAAGTTTTTAATTTACATGCATCGGCTAACTAGCGCCAGATTTTGGAGTGCAGGGGACAAGCCGAGATGGGCTATGAGACATACGTTCACACTCGGTATCATGTTTCAACACACTTTAGGTCAATATCACACCGGAATTCTCCTTTAACACATGACGTTCACCGAGTGGTCTATTTTTATGTTTTCATATTGTTACACTGTCATTATTCATACAAAGCTTTTTTTAGCGTGTTGCTAATACCAATAGCCATATGGGAGCTAAAGGCCTATAAATATTCAGTGACATTTTGTCAAAAACTTACCATACATTGCTTAGTCTGTAGACTCCATTTGAACTCCATTCAAATTCTATTCAAATTCTATAGCCAAGTCTTCCACATTGACAGAAGTCTGGTGTCGGCCAATGTCCAGACTGAGGCTAGTAGCTGATTGGTTGTAGTCATGTAAGCATTGCTTCCAAAACTGTCCTTCTTTTTCAATATACAGTATATACTGTATGCATATCTTACTGACATTTTCTTGTAATTTAGTTTACAGGCTTACCTGTGGCCTAACATCCAGGTTAGGCTTAGACTGGGGCTTTTGAATTCTCTTATCTCTAAACTTTAGACTACTTGGGGTTCAGTATGGACATTTTGAAGAACACAATGCCCTATTAAATAACCTAGCCTATTGCTGTTAAAAAATGCTGTAGAAAAAAAAGGTATTAAATATCTCATATCTTGGGTGTTTCTTTCTGAAATGATGCAGGAAAATGTTTTGTCACAGAAGTTTCTGCTTGAAGAAATCTAAGTGTTAACTTATAACTATGGGGATCTCAGAAAAACTGATCATTGTAAGTGTCTGATGCTCTCACTTCAAATCTCTCTAGTACAGTAGGCCTAATGCTATTATGGCCTTCGCAAAAAAAACAAAGGTTGTGAAAATAACCTATTGAGTTATCTAACGCCACTAACAAGCCTCAAGTCCAAAATTACTAAAATATTGTCAAGTTCCACACCATAAAAATACTGAAATAAATGCATTAGATGTGCAACCCAGCCACTTTTTACTGGCAAATTATGAGTTTCAGTTCACTGTTATTAGCTTCAGTGCACAGAAATTGCTTTTCCATGGCATCAAAAATGCATAACCTGAGCGAACAGAGACTTGTTTGGTGTGCAGCAACGTGGCAGTGAGGTGTGGGAAGGGTGTTTATCAGGAAAAGTTCACCCGACACATTTCTGAGTGGATGCAAATACGACAAGGGAAGGAGGAAATGAACTGATCCTTTATCGTCACCAGGCATCTTCATGCTGACAGAAGCCACCACTGACATTCATTTAAAGAAACACAGGGGACTGAGGGGGCGGGGGGGTACTGGCGCTGAGGAGTAGAGCCCACTGAGGACACCTTGAGCCCCTTTGTAATCTGCCCAGCGCGGCAGCATCTTGGGAGATCTTATGGGTTTATCTAGTTTAATATGTTGAGGCGGGCAGGGCAGAAGTGAGGAGATGGAGAGGGTGAGGGGAGGATGGAGGAGATGGGTGGAGAGGGGGAGGTGGTAGGGTTGGGGGATAAGGAGGAGGTGCAGGGGTCACTATGGACTCCTGATGAGAGTAATGAGGTGCAGATCCCCAGTGACACACACTTCAAGGAGAGAGGCTCCTCAGCACTGGCTGTCCCATTCAACTGAATGTAAGACAGAGGAGCACTTGCTGGCAATTGAGGCTACCAGGGGGAACACACACAGACACACAAACAAAATCCCCCCTTGAGTGCTATTTATAGCCTGGCAACAGGACATCTATACAATATTTATGCTGAAACACAAAAATAATGTCCGAATAGGAAGATGCACAAAAATATACAAAAATGTTGTGTGATGAAATCAAAATAAAAGATGCATATTTATTTCAGATCTGCTGGATGGCAAACTAGATTAGGAAATGTTCGGACAAATTCTAATCAAGAGAAACTGCAGCAATGAAGAACTTTCTGAGACAGGTTTTAGCAGTTAAAACGTGCAGTTGCAGGGCTAATCTAACTAACTTGGCAATTCTGTTTCAGCTGCTGTCTGCTTGCCAGCACAAGACGGTAAGGGCCATGAGGTCTTAAATCGCAAATAACATACACTCCTATTTATCAATTACGATTTCTTACGAGGAAATTTAGATGCCACTACGGTTCCCTTTACCCATCTCAGCAGTATCTTCCTGGCCTCTCCTACGTGTTCAGCCTAACAATGGGCACATGAAAAGCATAGCAATCAATATTTCTTACACTAATTGAAGTGCTTTTTATCTGCACTGGTCTCAGAGGGCCTTTGGTGTGTGAAGAAGAGGAGATGTGAGACGGTCAGAGATTGGTGGAAACAGCTGCTCCACATTCAGACCACAGTGCCTCCTGCCTCGCCGGCTCCGGCCTCTTTAAAAGTTCTCTCAGCTCGAGGAAATGCCAGGGCCTTTTATCAATATGCATAGAAAATGGCTGGATTAGGACTCTGGTCACGAGCTGTTGTGCAGGAGACCTGGGCGGTGGTCATTTCATTTCTGAGCAACCAAGACCATCATTCTATCCCTACCATACAGACCACAAGGCAGAGGACACTAGCTCATGGCTGCAGTGTTTGCTTTTTCTTTGCTTTTTTTTGCTTTCGTGTTTCTTGGAAATGTGCACAAAGACACGTATTTAGTGCGGTACCCTTGCTGAAAAGCTTCCGTATGCTAGGTAGGCCTGGGCGAATTACAGACATTCCCTTCTGGGAATTCACGGTCAGTATCTGCAATTGACCAATCAGAAACTCAAAGACCAGGGGGGAGCCTCCATCGTGTCAGCCAGACTCAAGACACTAGTGATAGGCAGGGCAGGGTGGTGCAGAGAGATCTTTTCAAATATCTGGCCCACACAAGTGAGTTTTGCTCTGAGTTTTAAGGTTTACTTTTAAGATCAGTCTGAAAAGGGCTTGATAAGGCCAAGTGTAACAATTGCAGAGTAACGTTCATACAGTAAATGCAGCTATTCAACAATGATAAATATTGATGATTCGTCAGAGTGAGATCCTTGGGCAGTTTTGAACAACTGACTGACAATGCTATACAGCTTGCAATTAAAAATAAATGTCAACAGTTACTGTGTAAGGTGATACTTCATGGGTGTTTTTCTGCTTTCCACTGACATGTTTATTTCCTTAATCTTTGAGTTGTAGGCGAGGGTCTTGACAATTAATTTGGCAAATGAGCACTCTCGGGCATTGAAAGCAGTAGAGCTTTGTGAGATTCACACTGCAAACACATGTCTGGTTGGCACACCAAGTTAAACCCACATGAAGTGTGTCAGATGTGGGGACTTTTATCACAGATCTTCATCAGGCATCTGGCTTTTCCCCACACTCTACTTCACTGCCTCTGCAGATCTACAGCTGTAGAGTCTGAAATGCCAATCAAGTTTTAAATGTGCCATTCAAATGCTTTCTGGCAATTCTAATGAGATACCATCTTACTTTGCAATTCTTTAATAAAATGGGAGATTGTATAGTTTAGAGGAGCTAGCACATAAATAAATCTACCACTGGTATTTGAAAACACAGCACAATCCAATCTGCTTTAGTTTGTTGTTTTATAAGGCCTTACTTAGTAGCCATTGTTTACATGTTTTTGTCATTCAAATAATGTTATTATGCCTTTTGAGTTCACTCTGTGCTTGCAATAGCCCTGCCTGCTAAAGAACGTGTCTCAGTCTTCATCCCCCAAAAAGCTAGAATATGCAAGTGCATGGCCAATTCTGACGCGTCCAATCTCTAAATTTAGTTCAGGGCCACATGTGAAGTGTGACAATCCAAGAAACTTTTGAGTGGATTATTTTTCAAAGATTTCACTTTTCATGTGATATTGTGATTTACACAAATCCCATGGTAAATTATATCAACAGGTTAATTACCATTTGAAGGAAAAACACTTTCCTTTAGGATGAGCTATATTTGCATTTCAATCTTCCTCTTTTGTCGATGTAGGAATTGTGCAGTTATGGTTGGACATGTCCAGACTTTGAAGTTACAGTGCTTCTAGAGCATAACCACATGGAGAGACAACCCAAAGCCAAAGCCAATGGATTTAGAGTTTATCTAAATAGGCTGCCCCCAAAAGGCCAGAATTTCATCAGGAAATCAAATGCATATTTCACAATTTTCTTAAGCTCCTGGAACAAACAAGATCCTGCTACACAGAAATGAACTACTCTGTAATGCCTTGACTCCCCTATATCCAAAGATCGACTGCTGAGGCAAATCACTGGAACAAAAGGTTGTCTAACACTTCAACTAAGAAAATACTCAGAAGGAATATAATTCTGATTGAAAAGAATCTAGTCAGATACTTGTGTATTTGAAATTATTTGTAGACTAATTAGGTCTTTATGATATGGGATTTCCTTTTTAGACAAAGGTTACTCTGAGGAGTCTCTGACAAAGGAGTCTCTGATTATGTTACTAAGCTTGCCATTACCACCATTTAAATCTAGTTCTGCTATGAACCACAGTAACCACTTTGTCATGTAGAATAGTGTATACTTTTCTCAGACAAACATATACTTAATGCAGAGTAAAATATAACAACCCTTTTTTTTCTTTGCTATTTATAGTGCAGGTGCAGTGTCACATCAGAAAAACACATAATAACCTACAATAAGTCTAGCAGTAATAATTACCAACAAGCCATAACTGATCTCTTGCATCTTCATCAGAAGGAAAGAGATATCATTATCATGTCACAAGCTGAGCAAATAAATAATGAAATGTGTTATTTGAGAGAGCCAATGTTTAGGATTGTAAATAAAACTGTGAGTGTTCATCATTCCTTCAGCCTCCATATGGTCTATAATTATACCTGTCAACACTCCCGTTTTTCACGGGTTTCTCCCGTATTTCAAGGTCATCTCCCAGCACCCTCCCGTTTTGTTATTTCTCCCGGAAAATGGCCATCAAATGGCCATCAAACTTCATTTTAAAATCATTGATCCATTCAGGTTGCCAGATTATGTATGAAATACACCCTACACATACACGATCACTTAGTTTCAATTTCAACCGTTTTGTCATAGGCTAAAACCTGGCAACCCAAAACCCAAATAAGGAAGCGGGTGCCGACTGCGCAGCCTCAGTCTCGTCGTAAGCAAGCGGGCTAGTTGAATGGCCTACTCCAGAACTAGCTGTTGTGAAATTGTTTGGAATTTAATTGATTAACACATCACATAAACTGTTATTGAGTGTTGTTGATACACTGAACTTGTGCCCTCGGAACCAAATCTGACAGGAGTTTTGGAAGTAGGCTGCAGGCAGGCAGCTGGTGGATACATAACTGCCATGCGTAAGGTAATGGTAAGGTAAAAGCAACGACCGAAATGCAGTGTTGAAACACGTGTATGAAACGTATTAAATATGCAAACACTGCCCCCCCCCCCCGAAAACCCCTTTCCCGTTTTTGGAAAGCTAAATGTTGACAGATATGTCTATAATTCACAGTTCTGGTGTTTAGTAGTTTGTTGTTAAAATTATGTGACTACATGTTTTATATGATTGATTGTCACATATTCAGCGGATCTGTCTATGGTCAATAAGTTATGTAATCATCAGGGGGAGGATGGAGTTGCTGTGGAGGCAAATCTTAGCAGATGACTAGTTAGACTTATTTCCATGTTTGTTATGAGACCAAGTATTAGCCCTCCAGCTTTGTTCAGGGGCTTTGTTATTAAACAAACCGTATTTATCACAAGCATTATTATGACCGCCGCGCAGCGAAGGTTTAGTGCCAATCTCAATTCTCTGTTTTACCCCTTCCCCTTCCCCTATCCCTTCATCTTACCCCTAGCCCTTGTCCTTCGAAACCGAGTGGCAAGACATAGGGGTGAAGAATATTCCCCTTGGAAATGAGATACCACTAGCCAACCATAAGGGAGAGCTGGATGATTGAAACACTTGAATTAACGTAATTTACAGAGATCGTACCACACTGAAAGCTAATATTTTGTCACTAGCAACCTGTCTTCTGTCAAATAGGCTATAATTGCATTTTCAGCTTGGAATAAAACCGTTCAGGAATTATTATGACCGCCGCGCAGCGAAGCGGCGGTCATATAGGTTTAGTCAGATTTTTTTAATTTTTTTTTTATTTTTCGCATGCCCAAATTTCCGTCAATGATTCCCGGGACACTGAAAGACCGGGGTACACGAAACTTGGTGGGCATGTAACCCCACATGGATAGCATGGAACATGGAACCATCGTTTTTCGTTTTGATCTGTAGCCCCCCCGCTGGACTGGACCCCCGAAAGGAGGGTAGGGCAGACACAGTTTTCTGTGAATATCTCGAAAACCGTAGGCTTTTGGAGGACCATTTTTTTTTGTATGTTGATCTCAAGGGGCCATGTCAACCCATTCCATAACCACTCATTTCATGTATAGTGCCACCTAGTTAAACACAAAAAAGTAAAAATGAGGTGTTGTAATTGAAGGTATCTGTGACCTAACATAGTCAAAACTGCACGAAAGTGTAGGATCATTATGACACCCTCTGTATGCACGCCAAGTTTTGTGGAATTCTGTTCATGGGGGGCCACACAATAAATTAATTTATGTTACTATACACCAACTGGCCTGTAGGTGGCCGGAGACAGTTTCTCGAGAACCGTAGGGCCTAGGAGGTCCACCTTTTTTATGTATGTTGGTCTTAGGGGGGCATGTCAACCCATCCCATTACCACTTATTTCATGTATAGCGCCACCTAGTTAAAAATTAAAAAGCAAAAAATTAGGTGTTTTCATCACAATATCTCTGGCTGACAAGGTCAAAACTGCACGAAATTGTGTGCGAAAAAGTGTAGGATCATTATGACACCCTCCGAATGCATGCCAAGTTTCGTGTACTTTCGTTCATGGGGGCCTTACAATAAAATAATTTATGTGTACATTTAGTGACGTACACCAACAAGGATTCCCGGGACACTGAAAGACCGGGGTACACAAAACTTGGTGGGCATGTACCCCCACATGGATAGCATGGAACCGTCATTTTTCGTTTTGATCTGTAGCCCCCCCGCTGGACTGGACCCCCTGAAAGGAGGGTAGGACAGACACAGTTCTCTGTGAATATCTTGAGAACTGTAGGGCCTAGGATGACCATTTTTTTCCGTATGTTTGCCTCCAGGGGTCATGTTAACCCATTTCATGTGCACACATGTGCACAAACAGATACACACACACACACACACATACATTCACAGTAATCATACGTATGACACATACTCACACAGTAGACATATGTACGCTTGCATGCACAGGCACATATGCAGGCACACACACACACACACACACACACACACACACACACACACACACACACACACACATAACATAAACATAACACAAACAATCAAGAATTTCTCAGAATTATGAACAGGCAAGATGGAGGTGGGGTTGTATAAAATGAATTTTACATGTGAAATCTATGAACTAATCATGTTTTGGTACTTGTTGTCTAGCAGATACCAGTGAGAATTGAGTGTGGATAATGCAATTTAGTGAGACAGTTAGAATCATATAGGCCTTTCAGCGTGATTTCTTTTTGTGGAAAAAATTTGCTGGGCTGGGCGGCAGTCATATTTTGTACCGCTCTGCGGTACATCTAGTTATGTTATTGAGCAGTCTGTCATATTGCCTTATATAACTTCTACAGACTCCTAATGGTCCAGTCTTTACTGAATGCTTTTCTGCGGATTCTCTGGTTCTCATAAGTGATCCGGGTCTAGATGCATCAGGACAGTCCCTTGAGTGCTTCTTCCATCCCAGTGTGGTACAGTGACTCAACCTTTTGAGTTCTAAGCCCTGAGGTTGTTTGTTCCCATTGGATATTCAGATATCACTGAATTGCAAATATGAGTCTAAAAGGCTGGTACTGTCTATCTGTATCACCCATACAGAGCACAGTGGATCAGTCTAGTCCACTGCGTCCAGTTCACTACAAGGCTGTTATTTAATCTGTGCATGTGACTGCAGTAGGTTCAGGTTTTTTTTTTCTTTTCCTTCTTGGGAATTGTTTTATGAAGGCAAATATTGTCATGCTGTTCCAGATCGTTCCAGAAATAACAGCCTGTAATTAGCAATATGGGAGAAAAACAATTAAGCGAGAAGTGCAATAATGGCCTTAGCCCAGGCCTCTACATAAGTTCAGTGTGTGTGTGAATCATTGTAGCCTTCTCTTCTGTAGCTGCATCGATAATAGCAAAGTGATTCCTCCGGTTTGTGCATGGACCCCCTCCAAAGAAATTGAGGTATGTGCTTAACGCGTGGCCTTAGCCCTGTACTCCCCCCTCACCGCTGGCAAGAGCGGCTCATTGAAGTTGAGATCGGAGAGAAGTTTGAAGTTGCTGAATGCCTGGCTATGAGTCACTGTTTATTCTCCCACACTGACCCACTCAGTGCGTCTCCGCGGACGCGCTGACAAGGTGGGCTTATGTAACGCGCTCAGCACCTCTTTTCATGCATACCCCACCGGTGGAGCGCTGGAGCAGGGACACTGAGGCGTGCTTGTCAGCCTGCTGCCTGCTTCATAATTACCATAATTAAAAGGTCGTCCATATTAATGTGGCACATATTTTCTGTGCCAAAGATGTGGTTTCTGTACCCGGAACTCAGAATATCCCAAAAAATACCTCAAATCATGAAAGTTACAATTATGAAATCCTGGGGAACGTTTTTTTTTTTTTTTTTTTTTTTTTTTAATATTCCAAGTGTCAATATAGGGTTACTGTTTCCAAGGATGATTGAGTGGAAAAAAATGATGCTTCCTCTGGAGATTGAAGGGTGACATATGTAAAGAGCAAGGCTCAAGCCTTTTGATGTGAGCCGGGCTGCCGCAATAAAATCAAGTGCTAAATTAGTTTCAAGGGATCGCAGCGATGCATGAAATAATGTCCTGTGGCATGCTGCTAAGACCGTCCCCGTCAGGAGCAGGCCCAGAAATAGCCACGCCGCCTGGCTGCTTGAGAGCACCTCAAGCGGCGGGTGAACAGACACATCATCTTCCTCCCACGGCACGGAGGACACCTCTCTCTTCAAGCATGGCTTTTCGTGCAAAAAAATAAACAGCTTTAAACTAAAGCTTTTCTCCCAACAGATATAAGTAGGTCAGACGAACTTGCTGGCCGAAAAACGTTTAGTGTAGCAACCAAAGAATAACCAAGACAAAAGCCAAGAACGATATAAACCCATATTCATCTGGGATGATTCTTTAAAAACAATATCAGGTTAACTGATGTCTGTGTCTTTGGTTGATTGTGTTCATCATGTCTAACATTGCTTCATTGTTTCATCATTCTTTCATCATAACATTGAGTTTCACTGTTTATCATCAGTTGTGCTGCCAATTACCAAATTACATGCATTGACAAATGACTTACTAATATTTTGGTTATATTCAAGCATACTTTTGAAGAGCAGTAGTTAGCTTAAGGGAAAATTGGAAATAAAAATGGTGATTAAATTGAATCACCTAGGCTGTGGCAAGATCTTACCATCCTGGAATAATAGATTAAACTCATCTATCATACTTATTTGCTGTTGGCACCTCAGGTAATTCTGCCACCAAACTTCGAAAGAAATTGAGCATCACAAAGGTTTCAAATTAAGTTGAATCGTTTCCAAGTCAGCCATGCTCAACGAAAAGTAAAAGCTCGCCCAGCTAACACATGACGTTGCAGCAACTTCGCCATAAAGTTGTCATTTGCTCACCGCGACATTACCTTCTGGCTACGTTGTTGCAACGTCACAGATACTTTGCAAGACAATGTTGTCACTTGGTACCATTAGTAACATTGCAGCGACGTCGTGACCTGGTAAGCTGATGATGTTGCAATTTGGTACCGTTAAGAACGGTGCCACAACATTGTGATTAGGTTAGCCTGGTGACATTGCCATTTGGTGCCGTGGGAAACGTTTCCGCGACGTCTGCCTATGACGTTGCCATGTAGTATTGTGAGTGATGTTGCCACAACATCATGATCAGGTCAGCTGATGACGTTGCCATTTAGTATCATGAAATGTCCCCGCGACGTCAGCCAATGACGTTGACGTATAGTATTTGGAGTGATGTTGCCACAACGTTGTAAACGGGTCAGCTGATGACGTTGCCATTTGGTTCCGTGGGAAACGTCCCCGCGACGTCAGCCGATGATGTTGCCATGTAGTATTTGGAGTGATGTTGCCACAACATTGTGATTAGGTCAGCCGATGACGTTGCCATTTAGTGCTGTGGGAAATGTACCAGCGACGTCAGCCAATGATGTTGCCATGTAGTATTTGGAGTGATGTGGCCACAACATCGTGATTAGGTCAGCCGATGACGTTGCCATTTGGTGCTGTGGGAAATGTACCGGCGATGTCAGCCGATGACGTTGCCATGTAGTATTTGGAGTGATGTTGCCACAACGTTGTAAACGGGTCTGCTGATGACGTTGCCATTTGATGCCGTGGGAAACGTCACCACGACATCAGCCGATGACGTTGCCATGTAGTACTGTGAGTGATGTTGACCCAACGTTGTGAACTGGTCAGCTGATGACGTTGCCATTTGCTACCATGAAGAATGGTGCCACAACATCGTGATCAGGTCAGCATTTTACCTATTGGTCGGGGATCGAACCAGCAACCCTTCGGTTTCAAGTCCTGACCAGTAGGCCATGACTGCCCCAAATTAGTTAGAAATATCCACCATAATGTATTCAGATGTATATGGGAAAATGTATTGGTAATATTTGTAAAGATATATGTACATATATATTGTAACATATATGCACAATATATGTTACAATATATATGTATATATGAGACCATGCACATACAATGTATGCACAATACATATATGGTGATATATACAGTATATGTACATTACATGTAACATCTAAAATATATGAGTACTTACAGTTTTTCTCAGTTGCTAAAACACTAAAATCCATTGGCTGAAGAAAGTTCTCAGTTGCTTGAACTCATTAAGCTAATTATTCAGTCTGTTGTCAATACCTTAAACCATTTCACATGGTAAAACACAATTTTTAGAAAAACTTTAAACACTCATTCTCAAAACACATTCTGCACTAATGCTCATGTACTGTATCCATACTGGTAAACACAAGTGGCAAAAATGAAATAGAAATAGACATACACATGTCATCGATTAAACTGATTTCACTTGTTTCAAATGATGTGATAAAACCAATATACGCCAGTTCAGAAAGCAAACAGGTTGTTGAAGGTGGGAATGAAAATGGATAGAAGAAACTATGTAAGAGGACGAGTGCATATGCAAGGTGGGGGATGAGGAGGAAGGGGAGGATGGCAAGAAAGAGGATTTTTATTGGACACTGTAGTACAGTGCATTGTAGGCTGTATACTGTACAATACTGTAAACAAATCGTATGGCCCTGAACATTGTGCTTTCCATTTGTTTACAGTACTGACTGCTCAATAGATTTTGACTGGTGCAAGTTCATATCAACAAAGAACAAGAATCAAAGGACAAGTTTGTGAGATGCAGGATACTGTAAAAATAGAGGTACAAGGAGGAGGAAGAACAAAAAAATGCAAAGAGCAAAGCAAAGTAGTAATTTCTACTTGATGTTTCCTGTTTTGAGGCGAAAGTTTGATTTTGCAAGAGGAGTCAGAGGTTTTGTAAATAGTGCTTGTAAATAGGGTTTTGTGTTTAATGCTTTAAGAAAATGGAGCAAAGTTTCAGAAATTGTGTTTTAGCAATTAAAAAAAAATTGTTGTCACTTATGTTTACCAGTATGGATGACATGTGCATTAGAGTTCAGAATGTGTTTTGAGAATGTGAATGTGTTTAGAGTTTTGCTGAAAAGTGTAAGTGGGATCTGCAAAGTGTGTTTTACCATGTGAAATGGTTTAAGGTATTGACAACAGACTGAGCAATTAGCTAAATGAGTTCAGGCAACTGAGAACCTTCTTCAGCCAATGGGTTTTATTGTTTTAGCAACTGAGAAAAACTGTGAAAAACTGTAAAAAGTATTTCATAATGAGGGGGGAACTAATGTAGCCTAAGGTGTCTCTTATTTCATGTTGAGGTTTGCTTCCCAGCAACGCATTGCAAGTCAGTTGCCTCGTTTATAGGCTATTATTGTTATTGATTTTGAAACAATATGGTTGAAACAGTTTAGCTTAGGCTCAACTCTTACTGATTTTTTGAACAATAAATTGAATAGTTTATTTAAAAAAAAAAAAAGAAACCGTGGATGTGAAACTACTAGTTCTGACCCCGTATAAAAGTCCAGCTGACAACTCCATTGAGTATCTTGTTGGAGGACATAATCCTGAATGGTTGAAAATCAGCTACACACATAAGGTAAGTTCATACATAGACTGTATGTAATTAATAGCAAAATGGAGAGCCATGAAGATGTGATCTGATGTTACATAGGTTGTCTCTCTCCGACAGTAACAGTAATATCACCTGGATCAAAGCATTCGCTGTGCCTACAGGTATTAATTGGCCTATGTACAAGTGCTGTAAGAAGGATAGTTGTCATGTAAGGCACATACTATAATTTTATTATTGTTGCGGTTACGGATTGGCAAGTTACGTTGCGGTTACGTAATGAAACCTTTCACTTGCGACGTTGCCGCAATGTTGCCTGCAGTTGTTCTTAAGGACTGGCGACGTCGGTAACTTACGTTACAGTTACGAAATGGCACCTTTCAATTCCACGTTGCAACAACAATGTTGCAGATACGGATTGGCAACGTTGGGGAGTTACGTTGCGGTTACGAATTGTCATCTTTCACTTTGCATGTTGTGGCAACGTTGCTAAACAGGACTGGTGGCGTCGGTAACTTACGTTACGGTTACAGAACGGCAACTTTCAACTCCACGTTGCTGCAACGTCACCTGATGTTGTGGTTACGGAGTGGCGATGTTGGGGAGTTACGTTGCGGTTACGAATTGTCACCTTTCACTTTGCATGTTGTGGCAACGTTGCTGAACAGGACTGGTGGCGTCGGTAACTTATGTTACGGTTACGAAACGGCACCTTTCAATTCCACGTTGCTGCAACGTAACTTAATGCTGCAGTTACGGATTGGCAACGTTGGGGAGTGACGTTGCGGTTACGAATTCTCACCTTTCACTTTTCATGTTGTGGCAACATTGGATACGATGTTGTGGCAATGTATTTTGGGTCATTCAGTTACATTGCAGCAACGTACTGGCAACGTAACTGTGCTAGCTGGGTCAGGATTCAGTCACAATGCTCTGTTGCTCATAACTTTAAGTATGCACTAAAAAGTACTGGAGACAATTGAGTAACACTTTCTATTAATCAAGAATGCATAATGCATGTACAAATTCATAATTCAGATATATTCATAATGTATTTATAATGCCATACCAAGCTTCACATATGTCTCCATAATTATACATAAATTGTCCCCACACTACCAGTTTTATACCTCTGCAATCTAAGGTTTTGAGTGTACATGAGTGCACATCACGGTTTGTAATACTTGGAAAACCTAATCGCAGCACATATTAAATATCTATGTAAATACAATACATGTTATTGCCGTAAGGGGTAGTTTAATAAGGATTTGTATAACTTAACCCGACCTTTAAATTGCATGTGTGGTTTATCACGGATACTTGATTTGTAGAAAGCAGCATAACCTAAGTCGTCGACAATGATATAATTGCTTAGTGTCAAGAAATTTTGAAGACTTCATATTTTCAATTTTTCAAAGCCACATCATAAAAAGAAGGCTTATTAATTTAGAAAATGTCTGTCTGAGAAGAGTATTATACAAGAGTGAAAGAGACATTACAGCTAAAGAATGAGGGGGGTTGGGGTTCACTTGTGAGACATTTTACATCCCTAATGAACGGTTGGCAGGTTTGACTACAGTTGAATAACATGGCTTTAATTATACCGTTTTGACAATTTCTGCTGTGAATCCCCCCCTCACCAGAAAACTAAGGAGCAACAGTGCCTGACCTTTGCTATGGTTTCTATGGAAACAGAAAATGGGGTAAGAATGTCAAGCATGTCCAATAAGTTCCCCTTTGATATCTCTGGGCAAGTGAAGCTGAGTAGCACACAATTAATTTGGAAACTTCTTTCAGGAGTAAGCTCAGCTGAACCAGGCAATATAATGCAATGTACTCCTGAGAACCTGAGAACAACCCACGGTGAAATGTTCTGCAAAACAACAGGCTGAGGCGACCGTCTTGTGAAGGCTTAAATAATGGCGTGCATATTTTAGCCTGCTGTCCCTTTGCGTCTCCATAGATTAAGCCTAAAGAGAGATGGATGGCTGGCTGAGTGAGGAGGACCTTTATTTAAACGGAGAGGGCTGGCAATACATATTAAACATGGAACTGCCGAACAAAGTGTTAATGTCAGGTGCTCCCCAAAGGCATTCCACTGCCAAGTGCACGTGCCCCCCATTTAAGAGGGAAAAGAAATGCAAGTTATCTGAAGGCAAAGTGCCAGAACTGTAGCAGGGCAGTATTGGGGGTGGGGTAAGGGGGCGGGGGGGGGGGGGGGGGGGGTTCTTTCCACACCCTCGGTGACAGTGCACTTCCCAGCTGGGGATTAGAATATAAGAATATGCGTCAGGCTCTCTGGCTTATCCTTATAAGATCTCATACAAGGTGCAAGAAGGTCACGACAGAGACTGCCATGATTCAGAGGCTCAACATCACAGAAGGGGGAAAAGCGCTCTATGCTTTGTGGAGTTAATTGAATCAATTACAAAAACTAAAGTCGCAGGAAGGATTTCCTGTGTCGAGTGCAACGAGGGAGGAGTGAGGAGGGATGAAGTCAGCGTGTTGACGCCGATGGCACATTCCGAGAGAAGCGCATCATTACAATTAGTGTGCTGATGAGGGAAAGGGGCGTAATGGGAATAATTAGGATGTTTCCTGTGTTTCTCAAAGTTGAGCCCTCGACTGGTCACAACGATGATACAGGCTGGAGACAGACCATACTGTAGACAGACAGACAGGCTGAATTCTTATTTCACACCTTGTGTTTCAGATGGCAGAGGCCAGCGATGACGTGAGAAGACAATTTAATGAAGGGCTGTTAGCTTTAATGACCATGCACGCACGCACGCCGCACTGTTCCAGTAGGGGAGAGGCAACTGTGATGTGCAACTGTGACTGCTCATTTCCCACTTTGACCCCCAACTTAAAATATTCTTTGTGAAGACCCACTTTGGGCATGATTAAAATTGATTTTGTGAGAGGAAATTATATGTTCTTTCAGACCATAGGCACGCATTATGAACACATCAGTGCACTGTTTAAACATTTAGATACAAATTATCCAAATTTCCCCTGATTCTGTCGCCGAGTGAAACCATGCAACTGTTTCTTTCTTTTATTTTTGTCAGCACATTAGTTTGATTTCACACAGTTTATCTCAAAGCGGTGTGGAGTGCAAGATGGAGATTGACGAATAAATCAATTCAGAGGATAACTGTGGCAACTGCATGTGAGTCCCATGCACAAAGACTGCTGTGCAGCAGCATTAGGACAGCACAATCAATTTATCATTTTTCAGGGTGATTTCAGGGATGTTTGAAATCTGCAGCTGTTTCAGTCCTGCTGCGCCACAGAAGCTAGGTCCCTCCGGAAGGCACAACCAATGGGCTCATTAGTGGTAATGGGATACAAAGTGCATGGAAAAAAGAGACAAAAAACCTGACATTTCTGCACGGCCTAGCTGATATTTACTAAGGGAGGCTCTTTACCCATCTTGGACAGTAAAATATGTCTACAATGGAGCCAAGCTGCAGTGAAATAAACAGTAGCTCATTAGGCCTATGAGTATTGGCCTTTGTATATACTGTCAGTGACCATTTGGACAGCACTCAAAGACATGAAAAGCTAAAAAGAACATCCTAAACAACAAAATTCTGGCACTTACCTTAACTTTACCTTGACATTTCACATCATCTAGGACCAAGCAACAAAGCTGATTAAATGGGCACCAAAATTTCCAGTTTTAGCATATCTGGCACCCACGAATTTTTCAAAATGATTAATTCACTTACATTTGCCTAAATGAAATGAGTTGTGACATTTTTTTTTCTTAATGAATGTGCAAATTGTGTCCTTGAGTTTGGAGGGAAAACAAAGGGATTCTTAGTTTCCAATACTTAGCACATTAGCCCGTATGCCAGAACCCAAGGCACATGCAAAGGACAGATAAAGTTATTATTGGCAGCCGTCCTTGGAGCTGGCAGAGAGGGGCCCGGTAATCCCTCCGTTGTCTCAGCGCTCCTCTATTAGTCTCCTAGGACTCCATGACTCCCTGTTACAATCAGAAGCTGCTCGGGAGCAGATAACAGAGTCTCCATTCACCCTCAGATCTTTGCATTGGCAAATCGACTGCAATTATCATGGATGGGAGTAGTTATTACCACCTTTTATTTGCAATGTGCGGACCCTTGGGGTCTCCATGGAGGACGAGATACAGTCCTCCTCCCCGCTGTAATGCTGTGCTCACTGGTAGGATGAAACTGTGCGACTGGGGAGAAAAAGGTTTTATCTAGGCAACCTTTTGTGTTAAATGACCTTCTATCACACATTACGAAGCCTATTGTCATTCCGTGTTAATTTTCTTTCCCAGCAGCACCTTTGTGGTGCCCGTGTGATGTTTCAGAACACAGGATTACCTGATATGAAATGTCATCGAGACGTCAGGAGGAATCTTTTTCGGACGGCTCATTGAACAGAATGGCTGTGAACAGCCTCATTTGGTCGAGAGAATGTGCTGGTATTGCAGCGTTTCCAGCAGGATGGGCAGCGTCGCCATCGCCCACTTGACTGCCGCCAGCAGCGTCGGCGTTGGCCCTTTGACAAAGCCCACGTCTGAGCACTGACTCCCTGGCACCCTCGTTGCAATTCTGTAAGGGGATCGCCACGACGACCAAGCGGGGGCGGCGGCATCAAAAACAAAAAGAATGAGAAGGTGCGACCCCAGGTGTCAGGCATCACGGCGCGGGGGACAGAAGCATGGATGTTTTCTTCTCGCACGTCTGTCTTGTCGGGGGAGATAGGGCTGTCAGCCAGCGGAGCCTCTGACCCTGTCACAGTCGGAGCCAGCCATCACCTGGGTTCTGTAAGAGGTGTCACTGTCTCCGTGTTGCTTTTTTCCCTCCCCACCCAGCCCACTATTCAAAGACTGCGTGCGCTTGCCAAGTTACAGCATATACAAACTTTGGAAAATGTAATGCACACTATTATTGTGTCACCTCTGACACAGGGATGTCTTCAAAATATTATGTTTTTTTCTCCTAGTGTACTGTACAACAAATCGCCTGAGGTTTTTCTTCAGTCCAGGAAAGTGGCCAAGAGGGAAGACTAAAGTTTGATTGCAATGAGAAAAAAAGAAAGCTAGTCTCACCCTAAACGCATGACAAGAACACGACAAGAGGCTGAGGAAATATTTTCCCTTTAGGAATATGGCATTGTAATGGAAGGGTGGTGCTTTCAATACTGCTGCAAGAAAACATTACCGGTACTGTTACAATGGCCCCCCTGTTGATAACTAATAATAACACATTGTATATCAGGCGCCTTTCTGTTTCAATGAGTGCCACTAGTAAATCTGTGATTTATCCCAAAGAAACCGGCAGCATGATGCGTCCTCTGTTTTTGTGACTGGTCATCTATGGGGACAGGCTGACCTCGTCCTCCATATATTATCAGAGGAGGCTTGAAAATCCCATCCCGAAGCGTTTTTTTGTATGTGGATCCTACCGGTTCATACTGTAGATGTTGATGTTCAACTAAATTAAATCAGCAGAGCACAAGATAACCTTTCTGGGGGGAAAATAGAAGTGATTATAAGATGTTACATGTTTTGGAACATGTAGCTCAAGATGTAACATGTTTTGGAACACTTAAAGAAGCTAAAAACAACTGAAACATTGAAAATGGCAAATTGGGATGTCCTTCAATATGAGAAGTTAGGAAGGCATTATCTGACACTCCAAGTCCAATGCTCAGGCCAATTAAAGACTGGCTGTGCAATTTTAGGACCAACCATAAGTGTCCACTGAAAGACATTTATCAAGTACACATACTTATACCCCGGGGGACAACTAGATCGGTAAAAGCAATAGCATTCCCCAAATTAATGTTCTGCCAGCAATTGCCAGTTGTGTAGAAGAAAACGGACAACCATGCAGCACTTAGTATGGCAACAGCTTGTTCTCTTAGCCTGTAAGATAACCTCTAGGGAATAAACATATGGAGGCTGGCATTCATCTAAACACTTACACAGACCCGCTGCTTGCAAATATTCAGCGGCTTATTAAAGTCAGCATTGTTAACTGTTACATGTGTTTGGTTGTGCTAATACAATTACCCTGATGTTTAACATTCAAAATAACTGTGCATTGTCAAGGTATACATATTGCTGAAACCACTACAGTATGTGTCTTAAAGAATTCATTTCTCTAGCCTGTCTGCTTCACTGTGTTCATTAGGTCATATTAATGCAGTTTGGCTTTAGTTTGGTCAGAGTGCTTTGGTGGAGAGTGGTGACAGTTTATAATTTTTGAAACGTACATCCCCACCGTGACTTATTCATCAAAGCTTCGGGTGGTACTCAGGTTTCAATGTGGATGGTGTCTGTTCATACATATTGAATTTGCCTTTGTCTTTTTGCATATGCCATGTCCTGAGTTTGCCCGAGGCTATCTGACTGTGTGCAAACTTTCTGAAGTCGACCTTTCAAAATGTTTAATGCTGTCCACAGTGAGATATTGTAAATTCTGTCTACTCTTTTTGGTAATCTCAGCCTTTGTGTTTTTCTAATCCCCAACTAGATCTGCATTATACAAGCACCCTGTTCACCTCCTTGAAATTTAAATTCATGATACAAAATGTTAAGAAAGGTCACTGTGCAACAGAAAAACAGAATGCATACCTCAGCAGAATTAAACCTTTTCTAACAACAGCAAATATAGTAGCAGTGTTTCCCACATGACTCTCTCTTATGGAGTAATGCAACACTGGTAGCAAAGACCCTGCTGTTACTGAATGTGTCTCTCATGATGTAAGGGTGCATCAGGTGGGGGCTATTCCCAAAGTAAGCCCCAGAGAGGAATCTGGTGTGTTGCTTATCGAAGAAAGAGGTCCTGGCAGGTGTAGGATATAACATCCTCCGACTTACAGTAATCCCCAACACACTACACATATGACCTGGAATGACACACGCACAGGAACAGAAACACACACACACACAGAGACACACCAACCACAGAAAAAACTGTTGCTATACCTGGAGACCAAAAGCCAAACCAGGCTTACACTGTATGATGAAAGACATCTGGTCTGGTGACCCCTTACAAAATGCAACTGTATGGCTTTTATGAATGACACCATAGGGTTCCTAAACATGGCATCTGCTGAATTTGTCTCATGTGAAATGACACTATGATATGTAATTTGTTACTACTTACAATAAGCTCAAAAAACTACATTACTTTATATAGTCTGTTTCTCGAAGAATGAACGTGTTTAATTTAATAGTGCAGTGCCCGTTCAAACATGCTATTCCTGTAGAAAACCCGTAGCCCAATTACATGCCCGCAGGTAGGTCTGCTTTAAAAAATAGGATGATAGGGAAAAACATCATTCCAGCTAAGCATTCAATAATAAATATGATATTATAATACATTATAATGAATGTGCAGTCAGTAGAATTTAAGAATGGCTGCATGTGACATTTTTACAGATTAAAATGCAGTGTTTCCCACAGAATTAAATTCTATTTGTGGTGGTAGGTTTGCAGAATTGACTTGAATGCAACAGTTTTTAACAAATTAGCGAAGCGTGGTTATGATGCTAACCTGATTTAAGCACAATTTAGTACAACCTGGAAAATCATTGTGTGGTGGTCAATGTTGATATTGTGGTGGGCCGCCACAAATAAGTCAATGTATGGGAAACACTGAAATGACATACGTCTGAGTTAATTCAAATGAGTATGGGCATTACGCTAAGTAACATGAAAGACATCCCTGAATTACATATAATGCAACATGTGAATAAGCTAAATCTCAGATTTTCTGAGATTACTCAGACGTATAAATCCAAAGCGTGTTTCTCGGTGGCTGACTATCATCAAAGTGAGACCTAGCCATACAATAGATAGACATGGGGTGGAGCTCCCCAGAAACTGGTCCCCTTGGAAACAGTGCAGTGCAGCGATAAACGTCCTACGTAAATAAGCATATTTTAAAATATGCATTCAAAAATCTTCAAAATCGAGATTGCACACCTTTGTGCTATGCACGAGCCACATACGAAATCTTAGGTCAGTCTGACAAACAGTCAGCGAGATATGCGTGCCACAGACATTAGGACACATAGACACACAGATGCTTCTTGCTTTATAGTAGGGCTGTCAAAATAACTGATTAATTTCGATTAATTAATTTGAGAAAAAATAACTGATTAAAAAAATTTGTGCAGATTAATTGATTCCGTATGACCTTTGACCCCGAGCCGTTCTAGTCAGTAAAAATTAGACTGTAGGACAGAGAAGAAAACGTGCTGCCTGGATCAATGATTGGAACACTTACTTTTAAAAAACGGCCTGATGGTGTTGATAAAAAATAAAGTGTTGAAAATAAAGTCCTCTGCAATGTCTGCAGCAAGGAATTTGCATATCACTAGAGTTCATCAACTCTATAGTTGCACATCAATGCAAAGAAATAAGTGTTGACATTGAGGGGAGTGTTAATGTATTTTCATTGTGTCCCCTAAGTTATATCTGTGGCCTTAAATGCCTTGTATGTGAAAAAAAAACTTCTTCCCGAAGCACTTTTGAATTTATTTCCTCAGCACATTAGGTCATATCATAGATACAGATATATTATGGCAATTATTTGAACAGTGAAAATAATAATAAAAGAGTCTTTGAACTTTAATGTCACTAATGCTGATTATTCAATGATTCATTTGAATTTAATGAATTTCATTTGAATTTAAATATTTATAATAAAATATAATAAAAATACTTTCACAGCAAAAATATATGTTTTTATATATGTGATTAATTTAGATTAATTAATCACAGAGTATACATACTAATCACAGAGTATGTAATTAATTAGATTATTTTTTTTAATCGAGCCCTACTTTATAGATAGACTAGTGCAGTGCCCCTTCAAACATGCTATTCCTGTAACCCAATTACATGCCTGCAGGTAGGCCTGCTTTAAAAATAGGATGATAGGGAAAAACATAATTCCAGGTAAGCATTCAATAATGAATACAGATAATATAATAATATGTGAAGTGAGCAGAATTTAAGCATGGCTGCATGTGACATTTTTTACAAATCTGTAAAAGCTGTTTTGAGTCAAGGCTATATCAGAGAGGGTTAAAGCGGAGCTAGTAATCAAGGATCTTTGGCTATATGTTTAGCCTATTGAATAACTTGATGATAGAGAAAACAAACCATTTTGTGGAATGATGCATCATCATATGAAATTTGCAACGGTGTGACTCAAAAACAGTCTCTGGTGGCCTATAAGTGACATCACACTCTGTCTGCCACTCGTTGCTTGTCGCTGGTTATGCTTTGCATATGTGGCATTCTGAGACGTTCTTTAATTCGGGACCATTATCGCTCGTTTCAATTTAGGACCTTGCAGTTGGAATTGTCGTTTGCTTATTCAAAGTCTAAAGACAGTCCAAAGTAGCCTGGGCTATTCGAAGTGTCCGTTTATTGCATATATATTGCTACATAATTTTTTCGTCATTTTGAAAAGCCACTGCATACCTGTGTGTGTTGGCGTGTTGTTGCAAAATCCGCGGAGTCATTTTATGCAAGCAAACCGCATACACAGGGGGTCTTTATTGTTGAGGTCAGACATGTTAACACATGTTGCACTCGCTTTACTTTTTACCCGTGTAACCTCACTGATCCAGTTCTGCCAAAGCCCTGCTGGTAGCTTACAGTACAGTGCTGTGTGGGAGGGGGAGTGGCTAGCGGCGAAAGCCAATGTGTGCTTCTTTTACCGTTATATTTAACGATATCTTTTGCATTTCTTATTCAAACAATGTCAAATTTGGCACTGCACTTACTCATGCCCGTAGCAAGACACCTGCCAAGTTTGAAATCAGTGTGACAAACGGTCTGACAAACGGTCAGCGAGATATGCGTGCCACAGACATTAGGACAGACACACAGATGCTTCTTGCTTTATATAGATGGATAGATTTTTTTTGCTTGTTTGGTCATTACTTAGTGTCTATGTCTATTTTAATCGAATTAAGTTCCATAGTGTAATTGATTGATTGATGGACGAATGGATGGAGGGATTGATTGATTTAGGTAAAGCACTTCATATGAAGATTACTAGGATTACTAAGGTTAGAGGCAAACACTGTCACACAATTGCTATGAGAAGTGAAAGTACTAGCTTCTGAATAATCTCAGCACTGCCCTCTGATGGAAAGCCAATCAAACCAAGTCCAAGTCCATCTGTATGAAATTTGTACCTGAGAATAGCGTACTTCAAGGAAATGTAACGTCTAGTTTAGGGGTAGGCAACCTGCGGCCCTTCAGCTCCTCTCTAGTGGCTCTGAAAATGGAAGTTTTAAGCTGTTCCAACACATCAACAGTTAGTGAAAATATTATACTGCACAATACAGCATATATGAGTATTGCAAGTATGCCATACTGTGTGCCATATGCCTGAGGCTAATAAAGATAAAGATGTTTAAACTGATTTCTTTTAAATAGTTTCAATATCTTTGTGGCCCCAGACAGATTTATTCTTATTTCTGATCTAAAGCATTAAACTAAGCCTGTGATCCTCTGTGACTCCTGAAAATACTGGCTAAGCAAGCAGAATCTCACAATATTTCATGATTTTTCAAGCACAAAAATATATATATTGTTACGATGTGCTGCCTGGTAGTTGACCTGTAGGTAGACACTACACTTTTACAAACACTAGGGATGGGCAAAGTGAGGCTTAATGAAACACTGAAACGTTCGAAGCAATTGTCCCGAATTGTTCCGAAGCTTCGAAACAATTCGACACCTCATAGCTGTTTAGGGTGAAACAAATCTGTCAAATGCTTCGTATTGGAGATGTAGTCTTTAAAGTTCGTGGCTCACTGTGTTACCTGTGTTCAGTCTTTGTCAAAAGCTAAGTAGTCATGCCCTTGGTTGGGAGACCACATGAAGTGACACTAAAGAGAATCTTATTGCTGCCACTGGTGTTCTCTAAATCACTTTCTTCTTATAAAAACTCTCGATTTTTGACCATTCTGAGAGTTTAGTTGAAACTGTGTGGTTAATGATGAAGTAAGAAAACATATAAACAGATACGATCTGAAACAATACCTTACAAATAAAACGGGTATCAAACCACATTTGAGCAGCCTGGGCTACCGTGCAAAAAACACCCTCACTAACCACTACACCATCACGGTTATTGCTTAACTCATTAAGTGCCTTTTCCTTCCCATGCGTTGAGTGCCAAAAACGTAATATTACGTTTTTAGCTTTTTTTTTTTTTAATTACGAAACTAGACATCTCTAACACACCTTATATGTGATTTTGGGAACTCTGTGATGAATGGAAATGAAATATATGACGATCGAAAACTCATGAAAACGCACAATCTGGACATTTTATCATAACTCGGTTGCCACTTTGGGTCCAATCAGTGACGCTTGCACGTCAGCTCAAAACCAGGCCATTTTCGTGGGTCTATCACTAGGTGGCAGTCTCGCCAGGTCTCGCTGATCACTTCCCGGAAAGTTTACAGGCAACACTTTACTTCATATTTCATGAAAGACGTTTTATCTCCATTTCTAGAAAAAAAAACTGCGATTTTTGATGAAAACTATCCACTGTTTAGCTTGGGATTTCTCAGGAACAGAGGCGTGTAGAAATACACGGTTTGCACCCACTGAGAGCTTAAAGTCTCACCTTGCTGTGGCCCACTGGTTAGCACTCTGGACTTGTAACCGGGAGGGTTGCCGGTTCGATCCCCGACCAGTGGGCTGCGGCTGACGTGCCCTTGAGCAAGGCACCTAACCCCTTACTGCTCCCTGAGCGCCGCCATTGTAGCAGGCAGATCACTGTGCTGGGATTAGTGGTTGCTTCACCACACTGTGTGTACACTGTGTGCTGTTTGTGTTTCGCTAATTCACCGATTGGGTTAAATGCAGAGACCAAACTTCCCTCACGGGATCAAAAAAGTATACTTACTTATACTTTAAACGAGCCATTGTATGTGTTTATAGGCTGGTAACAGGCAATGTGGGCTTGTCCAGGACTTGGAGGTAAGCTGGTGTTCTCTTGCCTTTCATCCACCACTAGTTCATTCATTCTGACTTCCACGTTATCGCTAACACTTAGGTTAGGGACTTCCTAACAATATAGAAACCTAGACGCCACATTCACCTATAGAATGTATCAACGGTATCGAACGACAAATGAATGGAAGTGAATTACTGTAAGAAACCTGTCTCTGGGAGGAAATTGACAGAAAACGGGCTTTGTGGCTTGTAAGTAGGGCTGGGCAAGTTAACTCGTTATTATCACGTTAACTCAGTAATCAATTAACGGCGACAAATATTTTATCGCGTATTAACGCAGTTTTTAATTATTTATTTTATTACTGTAAAAGTCTGTTGCTCTTTTCTTATCACCGGAGTACTTCGAGTCTGAAATATCACCTAAAGGCAAAAGCACACAGTTGATACCAGCCAATCATTCAACGAAACAAACAGTGGCGCGAGGCTTCAGCAGACTATTAGATGCAGCGTGTGGGAGAAGTATAGATAAACAAAGGCAAGAGAAGCTAACAAAATTTAATGTCATAGCGAAGTGCATAGCTACAGACTGCAGGCCAATTAGTGTTGTAGAGGACGTCGTCGGTGTTCAAAACATTCTAAGCATGCAACATGTGTTAACACTAAGAATCGCAACAAATGACGGCAGTTATGAGATTCCCTCAAGACGCACCATCACAAGAAGAATACAGACTTGAATGAAAAGGAGAGGAATGCAAAGGCGACAACTTTACAACGTGCACCCGCTGTTGCTCTCACTGGGGACTACTAGACATCACTGGGTAATAATTACCTCAGAGTTAAAGTGAACAGTGGGCGCTGCACTCACATGCTCTAACGGTAGGCTAATGAAAACAAAGAAGAGACATTATGCTGAAACGTGCGCGGGACACTTTATTGAAGTTGCACAGCAGTGGAATGTGTCAAATAAAGTCATCACACTTAGCACAGATAGTGCACGAAATATGATAGCCGCTGCGACACATCTGCCTTTTGATCATGTTCCCTGCTTTGCGCACAGTCTCCAGCGTTCCGTCACCGTATCTCTGCATAACAGTGCGTTTGACGATGCGAACTGCAGAACTGAATAACTTTTTTTGTGCTTCACTTCACTTACATTTGGTACTGAACATAGAGTGGTTATGCTGCTTCCTGATAAAAAAAAATGCTGTGGGCATTTTTTATGTAAATGTTACTGTATAAAAATGGCAAATATTATGGCACTTTCGTTCATACGTTTAAAATAACTGTGCTAATACACTACTGTTGAATTCATTACGTCAAGTTAATTGCAAAACTGCACTGAAAGTGTTTTCTGGTTCTTTTTTTAGTGTGATTCTCCAAAGGAAATTCAGTATATTTACAGACTATTTCCCTGCTCAGTAAATCCTAGCAGTGAACATTTTTTGTGATTCATGATTCACCTCACTCTAAAAGGGACATTTGGTACTGAACATAGACTGGTTATGCTGCTCCCTGATAAAAAAAAAAAAAAAATTCTCTAATTCTGCCGTCACCTCAGAAATGGCCTGTTTTAATGTTATGATTGTGGCTCAGGATTTTGTGGGCAGTTTTTATTGCTAAAACTGCTACTGTATAAACAAAATTCTGATGTTAAGTGTTTGCAGAACAAATGTTATGGCACTTTCGTTCATATGGCAGAACATTTAAAATAAAATTGTGCTATACTTTTGAATTCATTATTGTTTTTTGCGTATAATGCGATTAATCACAATTAATCAGGGAAATCACGTGATTAATCGCGATTATCATCTGTTTATTATCATTAACATTTTAATCGTTGCCCAGCCCTAGTATAAAGCGTAGCATCTTCTAGATGGCGTAAAGCGTAGGATCTTCTATCCTGCTACTCTTAATTCCCACTGCAGCATGTCTGACTGGAAGAGGAAATAAACTAAACATGCAGGGAACCATCACATTAGCACTGAGATGATCAGTTTGAAGTGATATGTTTTACTTTGGATGTAGGTTACATGATGCTATGTTTTCCTCACTATAAAATTGTGCTGAAGCCATGTGTCAGCTAACTCAAAAGAGTGACTGCATGATTTTGGTTACTAAAGGCACTGTAAGATGTTCAACTTCCTCCAGAGTCCAAACATGTTAAAAGTTTGTGTTTCAGGTGAGACTTTTCGTACACAATAAGTCTTTAGACACAAAATGGAAAGGCTGTTTTGTAAATGGCATCATTCAATGAGTCAAAGCATGCAATCACACAGCAATGTCTGTAAGCAATCAGCCATCATGCCATTTGGTACCAGGGAGCATTTCCAGGGGATGTTTTTAACATGTGAGAAGAATAGAGTTGATTTGCCATTTAGTCAGTTCCATGAGTAATTGTTGTTCTACCAGAAAGACTCAGTAGACAGAATAGAATCAGTTAACAATTTAATTAGTAAAGGAACGGCTTGGATACAAGCATGATAGAGTCCTGAATAGGTAACAGTCTTTGGCGTAGGCCCCGTCTCGGATCCGTCCAGCGATGAGCGGATCTCGTCTCCTGCCGATGGATGAAGGCAGGGGCGGGGAGCTTACCCCCAAAAGTGATGCCCGCCAGGGCGGTGACTCAGTAAACTGGTTCTGAGAGGAGCAAAGACATTAGTATACATACAAGATGATTTAAACAGCATGTCTGGGCAGGGGTGATGAGGTTGTGCCAGGACGCCGACAGAATTTTAAAGTGGCTAGGTGTTAACCTTTTAACCTAGGGTTGTAATGGGGCCGGCAGCATTCTTTCGCTATAGTGGGATTTAGAAGCTTGACGAGCTGGGCAACCAGCGTCTAGGGCAACCTAGACCAATGCGGCGGCCAGGCAACCGGCGTCCAGGGCAACCTGGACCATAAGCACTTCACGATCTGGGCGCCCAATGACTAGCAAGCTAGTACATCGTGATGAGCCAGGCAACCGGCATCCAGAGCAACCTGGACTTTAGTGCTTATGCGAGCTGGGCAACCAGCGTCTAGGGCAACCTAGACCACGAGACGTTTAGAGGGTAGAGTACAATAACAAAAAGTGCATCAGTGAGTGCCGGTTTTACACAGTCAAGAGTCAGTTCTAGACAGGTGATAAGTGCTGGGATTAGGAAGGCTAGTTTTAAGCCGTGCTACGAGAGGAGATATTCTCGAAAGCGCTGGGCGCTGTTGTCTTTCAAATTCCCTCTGCACGCAATAGGACAGCGGCAGCGCTATGAGTCCCATGCGTTTCCCACCAGCGGAGCTAGTTGGCTAGTTCAAACGTTTGCCAACTTAATAAAATCTTAACTCGTGTCACACTATTCGCCAATAGCAACATCCATCTTATTTGTTTTCAAGTAGCAGGGAATTCAAGCCAAACCGTTGGAACTCTGCCATCAATCATTATGTTAAGCCCACCTAATGACTATACACGATTTAATTGGCCTGATTGAGTTTCGATTTCTGGAGCTTACAAGCCAACGGAGAGTTGCTAGACTAGCCCTGGCAGCAAATGTAATTTGCTGCTGCTAGGGGCGCGTCTAGATTTCTAGGCTATGGAACTGCTTCTCCATTGACGAACTGCATCTCCTCGACGCAAGAGGGGAGGCATGATGCACCTGCAGGGGTTAGCAAATTAAAGATTGGGAGGAGAGTGTAAAAGGAACTGGCACATCCTCCCTGGTGCGATCACTTTGGGTGAGCATATCTGCCAAAACAAAACAGCCAAGCAAAATGGGAGAATGGAAATTAGAGTATACGTCATTTGCAGAGGATCCTGCTAAAACAGCAATTCGAGTCGACAATCAATGTGACGGATGGAGTGACTAGATGGGCAGAAATCACATGGACACGCAGAGACCCGTTGTGTTTAAAGAAAGTGCATGAAGGGAGCAGCATTGGCCTGAAGGAGACTTGAGTCTGCTAGTGATGTTGGACTGCTCCGCTTGACCTGCGAGAAGTAAGGAGTGGTTAGACAGGAGACATGTAGCATCGTCATTGGTAAAACAACCAGCCAAACGGCTACGTTGGTAGTCGGTGATCAACGAATTTCCAGCATAGGCCACTACTTAAACCACGACTTGCGAAAGTAAAATTGCCGACATAATCATGAACAGCCGGTAACCATTAACACCAATATGTGAAGTGCTGAAGCAGCCCACTGGTGGGCCGTGAGCAAAGTGAGGCCTGCCATAGAATTCCTAGGAACCCGATACACAATATGGAATCAGAAAAGACATGTTAAACATACAAAAGACGCTAGAAGGATATGTTAAATACACAAATGATCTTAATTAAAAGCTCAACCAACACCATGTGGGCATGAGCCCATCACTGTGGTGTCAGCTCATGAACACTGACATAATACGGGCATTGAAAAGAAAACACCTATTATTGCCTAGATAATAGCGTGTGTGACATACTGGCAATTGATGACCATGGGCCGGCGTGCCGTCATTTTGATTCGAGCGTTGGTGTAAGACCCCCCAAAATTGAGAACCCAGATAGCCGAGAACGTCGGGGACGTCACGGCATACCTGGGACATGACAGATCAGCGGTAGCTGAGAGTAGTTTGATCAACGGCAACTAGCGATCAACAGCCCGTGCTACATTGAGCAAGCTGAAACGCAAACTCGCATACGAGACCGACTGAGGAGGACTTGAGCAGTGCATGCAGAGAATCACCCAAGGAAGGCCGTGTAGACTTCCTACCAGAAGGTATGGGACGCAATCCCAGATGATTAAACAAATGCAACGAATGAACTGGCTTCCCGCAGCCATGCACAAGGAGTGATACCTGAACCGAAGTTCCAGCAGACAAGTAGCCTAAAGCCTATGCAGCCCAACGAGCCGCGAGGCAAATTAAGAGGCGACACAAAAAGACAACCGGTTTGATGACGCTCAACCAAGGTAGACCATCGAGATAACCACAGTGAGTGTAGAACATCAATTAAACAGGTCTTAATACAGGGTAGGGTTCAACGGCAGCGTGGTGCAGGCTAGCAATTAACAGCACAAATTGCAGGGATTATAAAATCAGCAAGAATTATTGTAAGGAGGCCTAAGTGAAAGTTAAACCGTGTCAGACAAGTCAGTTTGTTTGCTGCCTGCCGAATATCGTTGGCAAGCAGGTTGCATGACTGTGGGTAGAGTGTAGCCCAGCTCGAGGAGCTTGGGAAGAAAGAGCACAATAACCTTACCAACCAGACGCTGAAGCTTGAGAAATCGTTGCCGAAAACGACAAACGACATGGGCCTGCGACAGAGTTGCGCGAGGACGGCGACCCGGCAGTAGGTTACCGTGAAGTGAACTGATTGAATGATCAGATTGCAGGGCTTTCCCGAAAAGTAGGCAAAGCTAAGATTGGCTCCATGTAAGCATGGGAGGAGTAAAGGCTACACTAAGAAGACACATCATTTTCAAAATCTAGTTGAATATAAGAGACTACAGGCAATAGTGAGGCAAACAATTAGGAGATATAAAAAAGAGTATTGGAAAAGGTTTTGTGACTCAATTGGAAGGTCAACACCAGTGGAGAAAGTATGGGGAACTATGAGAGGCTGTGGGAAAGAGTTTGGTTACCCAGTAATGAAGGATGGCCAAAATAGTGTTACTAGTAGTGAAGCTAAAGCGGAGCTAATAGCAAAGACACTAGTAAAAGTACATCGTTTTGAAAATTTAAGTCAAGAGGAAGGGAGGATAATATTGCAAGATATGGGAGTATCAGTCAGGAAGGTGATGGTGAAGATGGTAGTGCGTTAAATAGGTTATTTACAATAGCTGAACTTAATAATGCCTTAAGGAAGCTGGGTAAATCAACTCCAGGAAGGGATAGTATCTGTTATGTCATGCTAGAACAGTTAAGTGATAAAGGGAAAGAGATGTTGCTAAATTTGTACAATAAGGTATGGATAGAAGGCACTATTCCAAGAAGTTGGAAGGAGTCTATAATTATACCTATAAGGAAGCCAGGGAAAGATCCAACAGTTCCAGAAAGCTATAGACAGTATTAGTGGTGTTCTTTGATATTGAAAAGGCTTATGATATGCTGTGGAAGAAGGGACTGCTTATCAAGTTAAAACTAATGAGAATAAAAGGAAGAGTTTTTAGCTGGTGTAAGGATTTCTTAAAGGTCCAGTATGTAGGAAATAATGGAAAATAAACTGTAATCATTCCAAAAATGATCACCATATGTTGTCAGAGAGTAAGGAAACACGATGAATTGAAGTAATGGCTTATTTGACAACATTACTCTAACCCGTAAAACCCATGAAAAAAAATGAGTTACGGGGCGGAATCTCTTGGAATTTTCGTTTATGTTTTGAACGATTAATTCTAGAATAGCGTATTAATAATGGGCTAGCGCGTCCTCCTATTTGGGTTGCCAAATTAGCAAAGGCCAACTGTCAACAGCTGTCAGTTGTAGTCATGAACGCCTACGAGAGGCAGGCAAATATCCAAAATTAAAACAAGAAACAAATTAAGTGGACATCGGAGGAGCTTCCTGAGATGGTGACGTCTTAGTCAAACGAAGAATATCAAGTCTGACGCAGAGCTGGCCATATTTCTCCACAACAGGTAGCCTAGGCTAAACTTCATCTGCATCGCTAACTTCAGCTAAATATGTTACGTTGGTTAGAGAGGTATTTTTTGTTTTCACTGTTTCCGTGATGTGTAGCTAGGTCATGGTTGAAGAAACGTTAAAGCAGCTGCAGTTCAACTAACGTTAGCTAAGTCTTCATTACATCTGGCAACCCAGAAGAGGCTCGCGTCTGGTAGTCTTGAGAACGTTCACCAGTGTTTTGATTTTGGCCTACAGAATGTTCGGTAACAATCCTACAAATCGCACCTTTAACAGAAAGGAAAATAGCAGTTAAAATTAATGAAGTATTAAGTAATTATTATGAAGTAGAGAATGGCACACCTCAAGGGAGCATAATTAGTCCTTTGTTTTTTTCAATAATGATTAATGATGTGTTTAAAGATGTTGGATGCTCAGTCGATGTAGCTTGTGGCCCACTGGTTAGCACTCTGGACTCGTAACCGGAGGGTTGCCGGTTCAGAGCCCCGACCAGTGGGCCGCGGCTGAAGTGCCCTTGAGCAAGGCACCTAACTCCTCACTGCTCCCCGAGCGCCGCCGTTGTAGCAGGCAGCTCACTGCGCCGGGATTAGTGTGTGCTTCACCTCACTGTGTGTTCACTGTGTGCTGTTTGTGTTTCACTAATTCACCGATTGGGTTAAATGCAGAGACCAAATTTCCCTCACGGGATCAAAAAAGTATATATACTTATATATATATATAGCTCTGTTTGCAGATGATGGTGCTATGTGGAAGAAGAGTAGAAATGTTGAATATGTTGTTAATAAAATGCAACAAGCAATCAGTAATATTGAAAGATGGGCATTTGAATGGGGATTTAGATTCTCAGTGGATAAATCAAAGACCATGTTTTTTACAAGAAAGAAAATAAATCCAGATTTAAAACTTAGGATATATGGATCAGAATTAGAAAGAGTAGACTTCTTTAGGTATTTAGGTCTGTGGTATGACAAGACGCTTACATGGGCAATTCATGTCCAAAAAGTAGTGGAAAAGTGTAAGAAGGTCTTAAATGTTATGCGTTGTTTGAGGGGAGTAGAGTGGGGTGCAAGCAGACCAGCTATGAAAACTATTTATATAGGATTAATGAGGTCAGTGTTGGATTATGGATGTTTTATATACAGTATGGGTCTGCTTCTGCAACTCAGTTAAGTAAACTGGATGCAATACAATATCAAGCTTTGAGATTATGTAGTGGGGCATATAAAACTACTCCTGTGGCTGCTATCCAGGTAGAGATGGGAGAGATGCCTCTTAAGCTAAGAAGAGAGCAGTTGGCCCTTGTTTACTGGGCAAGCCTGAAGGGCCACAAAGATGACCATCCTTGTCAGAGGGTTCTAATGCCCTGCCAAGAGAAGGGAAAAAAAAACAAAGCTCATGTTTTGGTTGGACAATAGGAAATGTTGCAAAAGAAATGGAAATTACAACACTAAGTGTAAGTCCAACAGTAGCATATTCAAGTGTTCCTCCATGGATGTTTAAAGAAGTAGCAATAGATTTAGCATTATTGGAAGAAAGGGAGAGTGGAGTTACTATTGATAATTGTGCATTTGAAATATGTCAGAGAAAAGTATGGAAATAATATCCATGTGTACACAGATGCATCAAAAATAAACAAGAGAGTAGGAGTTGCATATGCAATTCCCGAATTACAGTTGGTAAAGGCTAAGAGAGTTAGTGATGATCTTGCTGTATATACAGCTGAATTATTGAATCGCAATATGGTTGGCGTTATTATGGGTGGAGGAGTATAGATCTAAAAGTGTAGCAATATGGTCTGACTCAAGTTCAGCTTTATTAAGTATAAGGAATGTACATTCTGAATGCAGGCAGGATATTATATATGAGATAGTGCATTTGGTAAATAGGTTAACCAATTCAGGAGTTAGCGTCCTTCTGGGGTGGGTTCCAGCCCATGTAGGAGTAGTGGGGAATGAAGTGGCAGACAAGTATGCTAAACAGGCAACAAAACAAGACAGTATAGGTATTCAGGTACAATATAGCAAAGCTGAAATTAAAAACATGATTAAAGCTAAGAATAAGGAAATATGGCAATATTTATGGGATAATGAAGTTACAGGCAGGCATCTGTATTCAATTCAAAAGAATGTAGGATGGAGTAGGAGTACCAGCAGAAGCAAACAGGAGGAGGATATTGTGTCAAGAATGAGGTATGGGCATACAGGGTTGAACAGCACACTAGTTTTAATGAGAAAGCATGCTGATGGTTACTGTGAGTGTGGCAATCAAGAAACCGTAGAACATGTCATAGTACAGTGTCCTAAATTCCAACAGGAACGACACTTATATAGCAGCTAGCACAAGAAAAAATAAGTCTGGACATAACAGATATACTGCAAAGAAATTCTGGGGAACAATGTTTTAGATGTGTTTTTCAATACTTGAAAACAACAGGTTTATTCCATAGAATTTAGAGGGATGTAGTATTCAGACCCACACTCCTATTCAGAAGGTGGCGGTAATGCACCTAAAAGCTGTTTGCCAACTGCCAAAGAAAAAAAGAAGAAGAAGAAAGGCTACACTATGAGTCTTCCTAGTAGAACTTTCGCTGAAGCTATCATTTCTTGATGTCAGTGTTTTGTTCTCTACTTCTTGCGCAAATTGAAGAAGGCAAGTGCCACGCCTCCCATCATGACCACATTCTACAGAGGGACCATTGAGAGCATCGTGTCCAGCTGCATCACAGTGTGGGGCGGAAGCTGCACAGATCAGAACAGGAAGACCCTCCAGCGCATTGTTAACACAGCTAAGAGGATCATTGGAGCACCACTCCCCTCCGTGCAAGACATTTACACCATCCGCCTCACCCGCAAAGCACTAATGATTGTCAAGGACACAACCCACCCTGCACACGAACTGTTCAGCCTCCTGCCCTCTGGAAAGAGGTACAGGAGCCTCTGCTCCCGCACCACCAGACTTGCAAGTAGCTTCATCCACCAAGCAATCAGGATGCTGAACACTCTACCCACTCTCCCATCACTGACAGCCCCCCCACCCACCAGCCAGCCAGGAACCTAGGATCCTGTATACCCTAACACCCCCCCCCCCCCCCAACACCTCCCCAGGACCGCCCTGTGGAACTGCACTGTGACTGCGCAGCCTAACGCGTTGCAAGCCTGATATACTTGAAATGACTGCATATCAATGTAAATATACAGTACACACAAGCACAAGTTTAAACTTCATGTAAATGTTATCAATGTTATTTATCACTCTGCCACAATGCTGCTGCTACTACTACTCTGTCAGAAGGTTATGCTAGGACTATGTAAATATACACACAACTACCTCTATTTTTTTATATATATTCTATATTTCTATATTTTGATATATGTTCTATATTTCAGTCTCTCACTTTAATGTCTGTATGTGGTATGTCTGTATATTTTTATTTTTTATTGTCTATGGCTATGTCTATGTCTAAAGTATGTCTATGTCTGCATGGGAAAGTAAGAAACAAAATTTCAATTCTTTGTATGACCAGTGCATGTAAAGAAATTGACAATAAAGCCGACTTGACTTGACTTGAGTTAATGGCACAATTTAGTCCACCACCCTCCACAACTAAGCTTGTTTTGTACTGTGTTACTTTTGTAAAAGGATTTCAGCTATTTTTCCATTTGGCTCTAAACCTCGATTGGTCACAATGAAAGCCTGTCAACTAGTTCATCTAGAAACCTCACTGTGCATGCCCATTCTGGAGATAATTGGCATTGTCAGGAAGAGTAATGTCAGTCAAAAACTGTACATTTGTGGGACAGTTCACTAGGAAAAAAGGTGGTGGGCTTAGCTGTAATTGTTAGTTGGCAATTACACCTTTTAAATTGTGTGCACCATTTTAACTGAGATAATCCTAGTCCTTGATTAGTCATTATGTATCGATTCTCTCGCTCCCTCTCTCTCTCTCTGGTGGAGAGCAATATAAAGCCGATGTCCACACATCTGTGGAATCTTAATTATGTTGATTTGGTAATTAAGGTCTGTGTCCTATCTGATAGGGCCATTGTTTGTTGCTCAAAGAGTGGATAAGGTGACTGGAGCTTTCATTTGCAAAAGTAAATGTGGGTGATCATAGAGCACAACACATCTAATGAACCCTCATTTAATGTGAAGGGAAATTAAGCTGTGCAAAACCTGCATGCAAGTAGAATGTGTATAAGAACCATTTTTTTCATCCTGCAATATTACAAAATTGATTATGAATTATGTATATCTTCACATTACAATATACCAGATATATTATCAAAGCTTTGTTCAACATTATGTCAGTGGAAAAAGGAAGACAATACCTTTCTTTAAAGTGTGCTATCTACAAAAAAGTGAAGAGAAAACCAACAGTCATGCAGTACATATGTTTTATAAGCATATAACTTACACATATTCAATTATGCAACGACAGCTATTATAGATTCACCAAAACTTTATAAGATAATATGCAGATAACAAAACCAAGGCCTGAAGTCGTTGTCCCAATTCGTTTTTACAGTATTCCCTTGACTATACATTGCACCAGTGGAAAAAAAGTCTGTCATATCTCTTGAGAGTTCAACAAAAGTGACACAGTGAGTTTTCTGTGCAGCATCGCTGTGGCACTGCACTGCAGGAGCAGAGGAGGGATTTTCACACCACTTGATTGTTGCCAGTTGTGGGGAAACACGTAACTCCAGGTGGGGCTCCCCTCCCCAGGGCAGATGGGGCGATCGGAGGGGCTGGCGGGGCGGTCCAGTCCATCAGTCTCTCACGCCAGTCTGAACGTGAACACGACACTGGAGGCGTCAGTAAACAATGCCATCTTCAGCCACTGCCCGCATGTGTGAATGCTGCAGTGGCACATCCTCTAGGCGCCGGCACAAGATTTCATCTACTACTACGCCTTCCAAGTGAAAACAGCCTTACTCGCACAAGGTGAAAAAACACAACTGTGTTTCGGGGATATGTGACATTTAATTTCATTTCATACGCTTATGTTTTGAAAGGTTTCTTCCCAGTACAGTGTCTGCTGTGACATTAAAATGTCTAGCCTCCTTGCTGTCTCTGAAAGAAAACAGAAGTGAAAAGAGTGGGCCAATTCCAAATGCCATTACAACCATAAATCAATTATTTGCTTATCTGCGTGTTATCTATGTTTTAATCTGTGATAGAATGCTGACTCTCAAAAGTGCTGTTCCTAACAAAGATGAAAATCAAGTGAGTGGATAGCTTGCTCCCTCTAAACACAATCAGATATAGCTCTTTCATTTAAACAAGAATTGGACTGTCTCAAACGTCAACTTCAAAACTTAAAATTGTCTGCTTAAGACAAATTGCTTTCTAGGGCTGCAAAATAATATTGAATTCATCTAAGTGGAACTGTGCAGTGCTTTGATGATAGTGAGACCACTGACATGACATCGACACTTGAGAAAATACATTGGATGGCAAGACACATTTTAGCTTGTATATTCTGCTTCTGTTTGTGACATTGAGTTGGCTGGGTCGGAGGTTCAGCCCTGCCTCGCTACCAATTGCAGTGAGATGGACTTGGAAATGTGCCCAATATAGGGGTGTGTCATTAGTGTCTGTTCTCGTCACTAACATGGGAATGGGCCACAAAGAAAGGCAGTTTAAACTGAAAACAATGTCTGAAGGATGCAAGGAAAGGAAAGGACTAGGGGAAGAATGCCTCATATAATCATGAAAGTATTTTTTAAACAGTGTGAGTTTATTTGTATATCATGTATAGCAGGAAGGTGACAGGCTTACTTGACAAGTGGAATTAAAGTAGCATGCATCTGTGGTATACTATTAGATACCCATTGAGTTGTACATACTGTATAAGTTGTACATATAGTTGCATAGAGGATATAATGGGTGTACATGCAGTACACTCGGTATATATTGATGAAACATCGACATCAAACTGCAAAAAATGTGCCAACGCCTAGACAAAGGTACACTTTTAAAGTTGCTCATCTTACTTCATTTGTATCCCAATAGATACCCAGGAGCAGCTGGAAAGATTTTCCACCCAAGTTGCCTATTCATTTCAGCCCATTAGGACTTTTCAGAAAACAAGTGCCACTTGAGCCAGGCATGCCAGTAATGCTGAAATAAATAGTTGGCACCAAGGTCCTCTCTCCATCATTACAATCTCTGATGTACTTTCAATACATGAGTGGTTATAGTGGCCAATCACACATCTGGCCTGATCTACAGTCATCAACCACTTTTAATGTTTTGAAATTGAAGAGGCGTATCTTTCTTTCAATTTCCCTGGCCAGCAGCTCTTAATTTGCCAGATGAAGAGAGAAGTGACACAAGTTCTTTTTCAATTTTAATGGCATGGTGTTTAAATCATCCAAAATACAATTCTCCCCAGCATTTCATTGTACCAATAGACTGTGTTTTTATTTTTTATTTTTTCTTTAAAGAAAATCCTCGGACCTACCAGAGGGAAACTTAAAGGTCAAGAGTGATGTTGAGGAATAGCGCACACTCACGCAAGCGGCAGGGCCAAAAGAAAGGGTTCACTTAATCGTGAAATGACTCACGTTGAGAGGTCAGGCAGACAGCTGAACAGAGTCGCTGCTGATACCTAATGGAGGTCGCCAGGAGGTTGGCCTGATAGCGGGGACTGATGGGGACAGCGGGTTGTCCAGCCCAGCCCAGCACAGCTGCAATCACCGCTCCTCCAGGCCGCCTCCGCTCACGGACATCAGCAATAAAATCTCCATTACTTTGTTAAACGCCGTCTGAGGATTTGCCCTCAGTATTGTGTCAATGTCAAGGCGTAATGCTGATTCATACACTGCAGACAAATCCTAGATTAGGCAGTTTCTGCTGTGGTGCAGCAAGCTGACCACCTCCACATCTCCGGGAAGGCAATATTAGTGATTATCCTTTTGATAACCTTAAACTCTTTTCTTTTTCAGGGAGAAATAAATAACACCCTAAAGTGAACAGCTGTAATTTTCTCACAACATCAGCAAAGATTTAGTCACACTTCTGGGAGAAGTTAAATTTCTCAAGGAGACGTTTCATCTGAGGGATTCCAGAGAATGATTCTTGGCAGTGTTATAGTATCGTAAAAGATAAAGATTTGCTTCCAGATCGACGACTCCTGTTCTAACTGACCTCTCGCGCAGTGGGGGGATCTTGTACCGCATAATGAAGGAGAGCGAGCTGAAGGAGGCGTCTGTCTCGTCCTCATGAGTGAAGCCCCCAGTGCTGTCTGCTCCCTGAGCCACTACTCTCAAGGAGACGTCGGATCACACCGGAGGGGTGGGGCAGTGCGGCTTAAACACGATGTACTTATTCCAGTGTTTGGGGGGGAAAGGAGCGTTTTAGCATTTAAAGTCTTCCAAGGATAGATTTCACACAGTAATAGGGAAAAAATGGAGGCATAGAAAGCATACAAATGAGCTCCATTGGAGTCTTTTACCAAAAATGGAATAATTTAGATGTTAAGCCGAGTGATATGAGAGAAAAGAGATTGGGCGGAGTGGAAGAGGGGTAGGCGGTGAAGGGGGTGGGGGTGAGTGGGTCAATCACTGTAGGATAGTATGATAGGTGGTGTCAAAGGATTTCCATATTAATTGAAGGAGATGGTGTTAAAGTAAAGGGGAGGTGAGTACCTTCTCTGACTTTATGTTTTTCTGTGACAGCGGCAGTGGCTTCCCTGGCTCTGCCTGTGCACTAATGATGAGGGAGACTAATAAGCCACGGGGGAACGGTGAGGGACTTAGGCCTGTCTATGGTGCCCAGTCACATCAATCACACTTGGGGATAAAACAAGGCAATTAGGGGGACTTCAAAAATAACATTAATTATAAGAGTGTATGCACCATGCTGTTTCCAACGTACTCTCTCCTAGATTTTTCAGAGCTGACTCCAAAATGTGTCCCAGGCCAGGAACCACCATAACAAAAAGAAGATTTTTTTGTGTTGTTTTGTCTTCCATTTCACAGTTGAAAGACAAATTGTTGCTTGTTGTTTTTGGTCCCTGTTGCTCTCACAGGGACATATCATGCTGTGCACACCACTGCACCACTTCTGCAGACACATTTCCTAATGAACTAACATTTTGCCGCAATTTATTTTTCCTTGTTTTGTCGCAAGCGTTACCGCTCCAATATTTTCTATGATGCACTGCCGGTATGAATAAAGCCCAAGGTGAACCGCACATTTCAAAGGTTGATGAAAAATGTAGAATACCCCATAAATGGGACAAGATGTTAGTCATTATCCAGGGCCATGCTCATTTCTGATACATTATTCACATTACCAGGGCGCAGAGCAGGCACAAGTGTATAAATCCCACCTCTGGATCTTCAATAGAGGCTTAGCATGAGATGTATGTGATTTTCATAGCTTTATGGTCTTGGTGGCTGACCCCCAAATCCATTGCTGAGCCATTCCCCTCGAGAAGAGGCAATCATGGTAACACTGATTCTCTAATGTACCCAGGTAGCAATCGTGAGGACCCAGTAATAATCAGATAGAGGTGGAACTGTGGGACTGCAGGGTTCACACCAGGCAATATATGCATGGAGTAGATGGCGGCATCTAACTGTGCGTTGCCATTCTAATGAGTCTGCCTCATTGAACCCACATCTAACAAAACCCCATCACCCATCAGCTATTTCATTGCTGCTGACTCCCCCCCCACACACACACATCCCCCCCACCACCATGGTCCCAGGACACTGGAGACAGTTCAGAGTTCTTAGTCATCCCATTAAATCTGAAATAAATTTATCTCCACTCAGACACGCAAAGGGAATGACAATCCCCACTTAGGGGAGATTTAATTGCTTGATAGGTAAGCCTGGTATAGACTTTTTTCCCCTTTCTGTTTTTAAATGAATTTGAGCATTTAAATGGAAGAGAAAATAGAAAGATATCTTAGCTTTTTTTCCTGCTGACATACATTCGTTAACTGAGATAACAGTTCAAAAGCATGTGATATTCAGGGCCAACTTACACTGAGTGCCTGATGTCTATCTCCAAAGCTCTGATTCTGTAATCAAAGCTGATGCCACAGATACTTCCCCCTGATAATTAGAAAAGTAATTGAAGCTTTATGGCAAACGTTTGAGAAGAACTGGTAGCATGACTACGAATAAGAATAAGCTGCTATAAATGATCTATTTTACAGTGTAGATGCACACACTACATACACTCTGCATTATTTTATTTCACTCTGCATATTTTACAGTGTAGATGCACACACTACATACACTCTGCACTAGAAACAAAATACTAGGGTCTAATGATTCTAAACCTCTACAAGGTCTGCGTCATTAAGTTCGGACATACCTCATACTAGATCAATGACATTTTTCTTAAATTTATGGGGGGGGGGGGGGTAATTTTGTATTAAATCACATTAAGCACTTTAATAGATCTATTTACCTAGTGGTTATTTACCTAGTGGTTATTTTTGAGGCAAATGCAAGTTTCTATCTGCATCAGGACACCTCATGAACACACTGTCATTGTAATTGCCTCTTAGCTCGAGGTTCTTGTCTGGAGTCCGGTCATCAGTTTCCCGAGACATGTTTATTAGCTGAGCTAACACATAACCAGTGCCATCAGACATCAATAGAACATTACAAGAAATGACATGATAAGACACTTCATTTGTCATCTTTCAAGGAATGAATTTAGAAGCCTCCATCGAGTGCAGGTGGGCTGGTACCCCTTTAGGTGGCCCCAGCCATTTGCAATTGCTGTGTTTTTTGTGCTAACCAACAGGATATTGTGATTGTTTGATAAATGTGAGAATATAGCCAAGACCACTGGACCCCCTTAGATGTGCATGTGGCTGCAAGGGTCATGCTAACATTAGTCATACCTGTCTCTAAGCTATAACCAAGACCCATAGCATTGCATTTAAAATCAGTTTAATGCTCCTTTCTGATCACTTGTGGTAGTGGTGAAAGGAAAAACTTATTTAAACTTTTCTGTTTGTGATTAAATGCATAAATTGCCTGTTGCTAGTGTGGAGAGGTCTCCAAAGATTTGTAGACCTGATTCATGATTGGATCAGCTGAAGGCATCCAAAAACAATATTAGAAAAAAACTGTTAGCATTGTTGAGATTGTTTCCATCACTGCACATGTAGGAGACGTTGTCAAAGCGCGTTATTTGTTGACTTTTTAAAGTTTTGTAAATTAAGAAGTTGTTTGAGTGTAAAGAAGTGGATAAAAACAATCATATTTGGTCAAACAAAATCTGAGGTTTAGAAACAGCATGATACTCAAAAGCTGCCGGCAGATTGGCAAATGATGGCACACTTGCAACTTTTAACAAAGTAAAGATTTAATAACCGCAGAACTAATCAAGGCATAAAAAAACATTAACCGAACAATAATAAACAATAAACAAAAGTCATGATAGAAACACATCTGTTGTAGCTTGGCCAATCAATGTCTCTCAGCAGTTCGAATTTGTGCTTGTTATAGAGCAAATCACACGCAAAAACATCCACTGAGGCGTATTTACCGTCCCCCCCTGGCTGTTATTCCACGCGAATGGCTACCATGGGAATGTTCCATGCCAGCAGAAATTGCTTAACTTTGCACTTGACATTTAGTTTATTCCTGTCATGAAATGATGTCTCCAAGGAATGCCGCAGTACAACATTTTCATCTTTTTTTATTCCTGTTTGTTTGCAAGGCAGTGTTCTGCCTGGTTTCATACACAAGCTTATAAAGGTCTTTTACCTCTTGATTCTTGGTTGTGGTGCGGCTTCAATTCGTCATTGACCTTACAATTTTACACTCATCACTTCCTGGTCACTTAAAACCTCCATGTGCCATTTTAATGCACTACCACCCTGCCCTCAACAAACTCATGTGAACCTCTTCAACCAATAAGGTTTGCTTTGTGCATGTATTCCCTCCATGGGTTTTTTAAGCTTTTGAAGTAAGGATCAGTTCCATTCATCAAAACACGGGCATCAATCAAACCCCATACTATTCCGTGGCCCATGTCTTTATGGAGAGAGAGTCCCAAAGAGAGTCCTTTTCTCTGCAAAGCTTCTACTCAAGACGCACAATGAAATCAATACAGTACATTTCATTGCTCTCATTATTCATATATAGTCATATATAGTCATATAGGTTTAGTCAGATTTTTTTTTTTTCTTTTTCGCATGTCCAAATTTCCGTCAAGGATTCCCGGGACACTGAAAATCCGGGGTAGACGAAACTTGGTGGGCATGTAACCCCATATGGATAGCATGGAATCATCGTTTTTCGTTTTGATCTGTAGCCCCCCCGCTGGACTGCACCCTCCGAAAGGAGAGTAGGGCAGACACAGTTTTCTGTGAATATCTCGAGAACCGTAGGGTTTAGGAGGACCATTTTTTTTGTATGTTGATCTAAAAGGGCCATGTCAACCCATTCCATAACCGTAGGGCCTATGAGGTCCACCTTTGTTTTGTATGTTGGTCTTAAGGGGGCATGTCAACCCATCCCATTACCACTTATTTCATGTATAGCGCCACCTAGTTAAAAATTAAAAAGCAAAAAATTAGGTGTTTTCATCACAATATCTCTGGCTGACATGGTCAAAACTGCACGAAATTGAAAGTGTAGGATCATTATGACACCCTCCGAATGCATGCCAAGTTTTGTGAACTTTCGTTCATGGGGGGCCTTACAATAAAATAATTTATGTGTACATTTAGTGACCGTACACCAACAAGGATTCCCGGGACACTGAAAGACCGGGGTACACGAAACTTGGTGGGCATGTAACCCCACATGGATAGTATGGAACCTTCGTTTTTCGTTTTGATCTGTAGCCCCCCCCCTGTACTGGACCCCCTGAAAGGAGGGTAGGGCAGACACAGTTTTCTGTGAATATCTTGAGAACTGTAGGGCCTAGGATGACCAATTTTTTCCGTATGTTTGCCTCCAGGGGTCATGTTAACCCATTCCATGTGCACACATGTGCATAAACAGATACACACGAACACACATACATTCACAGTATTCATACGTATGACACATACTCACACAGTAGACATATGTACGCATGCATGCACATGCACAAACACACATACGCAGGCAAACACACAAGCACGCACACACACACACATATACACACCCACACACATAAACATAAATGTGTACACGCACACATGCACACAATTCAAGAATTTCTCAGAATTATGAACAGGCAAGATGGGGGTGGGGTTGTATAAAATGAATTTTACATGTGAAATCTATGAACTAATCATGTTTTGGTACTTGTTGTCTAGCAGATACCAGTGAGAATTGAGTGTGGATAATGCAATTTAGTGAGACAGTTAGAATCATATAGGCCTTTCAGTGTGATTTATTTTTGTGGAAAAAATGTGCTGGACTGGGCGGCGGTCATATTTTGTACCGCTCTGCGGTACATCTAGTTTTTTTAAGTTGCTATTATAGTTACACATTCTGTCATTGCCATTGTTGTCCTCATCATTATCATTATGGTGTGTACATATTATAACATGCTTTAAAATATGTAAAATATGTAATATAAAACATGTAATTTCTCCTTTCCATGGAATAACGGGTCCCACACACAGTTGTGTTCCGTCAACGTATGCCAGTGGGTGTTTCCGACAGTACCTATGCAAATGACTTGAAGTATAACTGTTTGATTGGCTGGTGCCTTCTGTTGTTGTCCGTCGGTGCAGCAAAATAACTTTTTGACGCGAGCGACGGGAGCAACGCAACGCAAAAGACCCACAATTCAGTTGGGCAACGTTTGACGGAAGCCCATGTAAAGTGAACGGGATGCGTCTCCAGCACTGCATCGCACGCAACTGTGTGTAGGAGCCGTAAATATGGCCAAAAACATACTGTACACTGACAGACTCAAAAGACATTGAGCCAACTGGACACTTGATTTCACGCCGCACAGGACTGAAAATAAAGTGGAGCATTATTTTACGGTGGTGCTGAATGTTTGCATCCCGTTTGGACTGTGCAGGTTAGAGTTGATAAAGGAGATGAAGAAGGAAGGAGATTAAATCTTGTGAGTTTGTTAGATTGGGGAATGTAATGGATATTTCAGCCTGGCAAACACTTGACCACTGAACTAACAAGAGGAACAACTGTTCCTCTCGTTACAGACAAGATGGTGATGTGTGACCAATAGTGATCATGAATGGTCAACTGCTAAGCCAGCCGGAAGCAAGAGTGATGGTGTAGTGTTTGGCCAAATGAATCACCTTATAAGGGATGCTAAACCTGGGCCAGGTAGGACAGGTCTGGAAACAGCTACACAACACAATAATGCTACAAATGCTACAAATTACAAACAAACTTCAAGCAATCTGTATGGTTTAGGAAACCATGAAAAAGACCTGCTCTGACCATATCTGTGTAGTACCATTTACGAGGAACCTAGATCTGGATTGAAAGTATTAATCAGAAGAACTCCAAAACAGCAAAATCTGACAGAATGACAGAAATAATAATGCATGGATAACGCGTGGATTGATTTCAGATTTCAGAAGTGTTGCATGTCATAATCACTTTATGGCCAATGAAAACAAATGGGTCACACTGGCAACGATGAGAAATCAGGGTCAAAATGAGGGTGTTGTAAACACCCCATATGAGGTCTATGATTTATTACTGTATTTGGGTGAATGTTTTATCAGCTTTAACAACAAGCTTAGCCTATAAGCCATGGAACCCACTCTCGACTACTCACCTGCAGTCAGCCATGCAAAAGCGATGAGTGTAAATAAAATAAAAGAGACAGAGAGTATATTAAGAGAGGGCAATCTGCTTAAATGAGGATTAATTCTAAGCTTGCCAAGCACCTGTTTTGGGCTCTGTGGTGCGAACACAAGCGCATATGCCTCTCCCCCGCTGTTGCTGCCGGAGAATTCTCCGCTCTCTCCACACACCCGCTTCTCGCTGCGCCTTCGCTGTCGCGTACGTGGATCAGCTTCGCGCGCTCCAACACATGAATGACAAAAGAGAGGCAGTGATCACAGCAGAGATTTATGACCCTCCCCTCTCATTTTGGCAGGCAACTGACGGGAGCAGAATTGATAGACTTGGCCATGCACTTTTTTTTCCCCCTGCAGAGAGCAAAGAGAGATTAAATGAATGGCAGACAAATGGAGTCCATGGCTCCCACCTCCCAAATCCTCACTGAGTGGCTGGGATCTGTGTTCTTGGTTTGTTTGTGTGGAATGTGGGAGATGTCATGAATGACAATGAAAAGCATCAATTATTAACATTGCCACACAACCACCACATCCCTCTTTTTGCTCTTACCAGACAAAGAAACAAGTTTAAATAACAAACAGACATTCAATTATTGTTGTGTGTGATACCCGGTCACATTCACTTTGACAGCAGGGCTGTTGTCAACATTACTGCTTTAAGAAGTGTGCATTTGTTCTTTGTTCTTTGGGGTCTGAAGCTTTTTCAGAATGTTTTCGTGTCCAGAATTGTTTTCCAAGAGAAGTTGTTCAAGATTCTGTCACCTCTTTGTGAAAATAAATCAGCAGACTTCTTTCAGTGTTAAAAATGTCTAGGACGTTCTGTGACTGTGTGCTATTGTGATTGCAAAACACCACTGAGCGGGGAGATAACTGGAGTTGTTCATATTATTGTACGCAGCTTATTGTTCAATAAATTGCTTGTTAGTTAACACAGGTGGAACTGTAATATGCTTGTAAACTTTATGGCTCATATGCAGCAGGAATCAGTAAAGTGCCTTCGTTGCAAGAGAGATAGCAAGAGGCTCGTGTCTGGGTCTGGGACTCTGACATTTTTTTTTCTTACTTCACAACTGTGCTTCCATCTTGGGGGAGGGCCATGTTCTTTCACACATGGCCTGCCTTGATGCGTTGCACTCTGTAAAAATGCGGAGGTGTTCCATCACTGTCAAGCAAATTTTTGTTGTATTTTTCATGCATTTTTGATAATTCAACAGAGCAGAGGTCTGAGAGCATCATTTATATTCAATGCAGCTCTCAACATATGTCTGTAGGTGCTCTTGTGAAGCTGACACTTGACAGATTGGCTTCATGATTTTGTGAAAAATATCTTCACCATACTGTTATACTGGGAGATAGGAATGCAAGATGCACTCACTCAAAGGCCAGCCTGTTTTTCATATGGAAACATAGAGGTTTAGACAGGTTTCCAGTTGGGATCGAGCTGGGTTCAACGCAGTAAATGTGTTAAGAGTTCATTTAATCTCTGCAGACTTGCATGAATTAGAAACATTTTAAAGGTAGGCCTAATATAAAAACTAGCCTTAATGTGTGTCAGTGAGCCATTTTATTGTTGTTGGGTCCATTAACTATTAACAAACTATCATTATTTACAATGTATCAGCAACCCCCTATTGTCATTTAGCATTAGCTATGAAACCAGACAATCAACACATTGCTTCAGGGGCATAAAAACAGCAAGGGAGTAATTTGATTAGCTTTTGATGTCAAATATCAACCAATGCAACAGACTCTGACTAATGTTAATCTGCACTAATATTGCAGTGACATTATTTCATTGTATCACAAACCATAGAGTTATAATAAATTAATGTACAGCCACCCTCAATTTATGGCATGTTACATTGCTATTACAATGCTATTACAATGTAATAAACACAGTTCCTCTCCACCAGGCCAACAAGCAGCATTCATCATACTTCTGAGCCCAGTAGAAAACAGCACCAGCCAGTGAAAGCTAGGAAAGGTACATAATCAATGACTGTGTATAGATATACAATCATTGCATACAACCAATTTAGTGTTATGATGCATGCAACTGACCGTTGAGTAATGCCAGTGTTTTACAGATGGCAAATTAAGCTGTTTCCATCAGAAACTGCACTAGACCTGACAAACCAATGCACAGGACCACAAGAGTACACCTCTCCAACCACTTGCCATATATTACAGTAGCAAAGGTTAAGAAATTCAGGGGTATTGTTGAACAACTACCATCACTTAGAGACTATCGATTTGAATGCTCTCCCTCCTAAGTCACCACGTAGTTGCTCAATTATGCTTTCTAGAAATGCAGTCCAGAGCTGATTAGGCTTAGAAGGAGGTTGACACTAGCTTCAGAAGCTCTTACATAGTGCTAATTTGTTAACGTGAGGTTAAAAAGAGTGATCTGTGACTTTATATTAATCAACCTTTTTTTTCAAAGATGATGAGATATTGTGTAAACACTCATTGTGAAAGTAAAATGTAAAATGTCGTATTAACCCCCCCCCCCCCCCCCCCCATCTCTCCTTGAGTAAAAAGAGGAAACATGTTAGTATGAAGTATGTTTTCCATATTGCAATCCAGATCACAATCTAGAGAACCTGTTCACTGGTGTGGGCTGCAGTGTTGCTCAGTCACTTTTTGTGCATCATGATCCATTTTTGGTGATTATGCAATGATGCAATGTACTGTAAAAGGCCTTTGCTAGAGTATCATTGCAACTTTCTGCACCAGCATGTATGTGTTGACTGAAGAAATATATTTATTTTTCTAAAATTAAATTTTTTCAGGCAAACTATTTTGCATTTTGTCAATTCTAGCACTTGTAAATGAAAAAGCCACTGTTTGTTTACAAAAATCTTTTGGAAAATGGGGAAAAACTGGTTCTTAAATATGTGAAACTACCAGTACTCTTAGATATTAATGAAATCAGACAGAGTAAGACATTTCAGCTTCCCCTCACAAATAGATCCCAGTACTTTGCATTACACATGCATGCCTAAATCCACAATGGAAATGTTTACATTATATTCTAGTCATAGCTACTCTATTGGATGCAAAGCATGAAGAACTAGCATATCTAACAGATACAAAAAAAATAGAAATGAACTGATAAGATAGAAGATGAAAGCTGGGTCCACATTTCAGCGTTAACATCTCCTTGGATGAGGAAGCCTGTAATGCCTCCTGACAGCTATGAAATAAAGTAAACCCTTGCCTGCTGCAAGCAAGTATTTATCTATAAAGCCCACATTTTGATGCCACTAACGTTGAAAAATGATGACAAGCTTTCTCTTTTTTTTAACATGAACAAAATATAATTTCATGCTGGATTAACTGTATTGACCAACAGAAAAGCACAATAATCTGTGTACACAAGCCTCTGGGTCTCAGGTTCTCCATCAGGTCATATTTCATTGATGTGGCACAAGTGAGTAAGCGCTGGTATGTGTGCACGTGTGTGTGCTAGTGTGCGTGTCTGGGCCTTTGTATCCGTGTGTGTGTGTGTGTGTACGTGTACAAAATATACATGTGCATGAGAGATGGGTGATGAGTGTACAATGACCCAAGGGCTGTGATGAAGCTCAAGAATGTTACAACTGAATATAAAAAGACGAGACAAGGGCTTACAACGTTTAAACAGGACTCACAGCACATCTGTGATAAAGTAGCCAGGAGAAGCAGACAGATGATCAGTGGTTTTGGTGTAAAATAAATAAGTTTATCAAATCAGCTGATATATTCTGAAAACACCCGTGTAAAATAACCAATATTAATTACAAAAACAAAGACACATATAGTCTAGACAAAATACGAAATGCGGTAAGCCTCACACATTGACTGTATTATAAGCCGCACAATGGTCCTTAATACTCACAGTGTGAGCAGTGTCAGGTACACACAAGCTGTGTCTACAATCCAGAGAGGCCTCCACCTTCTTTAAAATGTACTTTAAGTAAAAGTTACTTAGTTACTTTTTTTCTGGTGGGGGGGGGGGGGGGGGGGCTTTGTTTGACTGACTAAATTGTGTACAAAAAAATAGTGAAGACTGTCTAAGGCAGTTGTGTCAAACATCAGGCCCACCAGCAGGTTTAACGGCCCCCCAGATGTTTTTGGTAGGAACGGAAAGTCAGGAAAAAAAAGAAATTCACATCCAGTTGTCTTCAACAATGTGTTATAACCAATATTTCTATAATATGACAAATTGATTAAACCTAGTACTACAAACCATCCTCAGCAAGGAATAAGCAGAAACACTAACATGAAAGTAGGGCATTTCAAGAGAGAAAGAGCAGTATATGACAGCAGTACATTATTTGTACTTGTTTGCTCATAAGTGATAATCAAACAACACTCTGATACCCATGCAGAAAAATTATAATGACCATGACAGCCGCCTACGAGGTTTCATTCCAACAAATCCGGCCCACTAGGGCCTACCTAATATGAGTTTGACAAGGTCTAAGGTCATTCTCACTCTCCCTTGCTAAAGCGCAAAATGGTTTGGTCCGCCTGCACAACGATTCATAAGGTAGTATAGGCCTCTCTCATTTTGTTTACCTAGTTGAGCATCGCTAGTAGTGGACAGCTAATTGTTGTGCTGCTGGTACAATGTCTTTCTCCAAGAAAACCAAGTCGGATTACCAAAAAACAAAGGCAAAAACAGGAAAAAGACAGAGATCAAAATGAGGGGAAACAGCTGCTAGTAAACTTCTTTCCAAAGAAAGGTGAGCACACACGTAAAGACACGAAATCCCATGGTGTTAAACTGCTTGAATGTCTCCGCAATAGAACTGAGACAACCCATTGACAGAGCGGAAAATACAGTTCCTAGGTTAGGCCTACACAGGTAATCTGAGGTATCTCGTGATCCACTTCCATCTCCATCTCTTTCAAAAAGACTTGGCGCCAGCTTGATTCATGCCCTATGGTAGGCTAGGCTACATGCTGATCATTGGTTCAGGGCGCAATTTTCTCCCTTCCTTTCCTTTCGGTTGTCGTTAGTCTTAACTTTTTTTTTTTTACTCAGTAACGGATGGGATTTGTGATGTAATGAAGTACAATACTTCACTCAAAACGTAATCAAGTAAAAATAAAAGTACCAATTTTAAAAACTACTTAAAAAAATACAAAATACACAAAAAAACTACTCAATACAGTAACATGAGTAAATGTAATTAGTTACTTTCCACCTCTGCGTAATAGAAAGACGAACAATAACAGAAGCTATGTGGACTTAGACTCAGAAAAGGAAACATATTTCAATCAAGGAAACATACCAAATATTTAAGTATGTAATAAGTATTATTAAGTATTATAAATATAGTGACAGCATGGGTCACTCTGTCACAGCATCCCACTCAATTCATTTAAACAATCTCAGCATATAAACTAAAGGCATTTGTATTACACACAATCCTCCCCTTTGACCCACACGTCCAAAAAATACCAGCAGCATCTGACTGGCCAAAAGGTGGGGTAGTTAATTAGACCATGCCCATCACAAAGGGGCTGATTGACATGCTACAGTAGTTACAGCCATGAATAGTCTGAAGCTGATGCAGGATGGTTTGGGCATCTGTAGCGTCGAGCGAGCGGGCGGGCGGGCGGGCGGGCGGGCGCGATGCCAGAGTGAACCCCTGCTGCCAGCTGTCTGTTCAGCCTGCTCTGATGCCTGTCCCATCCCGGGGATGTTAGCCACAAGTGGCAATGCAAATGACTGCAAAGACACAGGCCCTTTGGGTCCGCAGTCAGACTCAGAGACGGATTTGAACATTATCCAGCAACACTGGCTGCATTCACAATGGGAGACTGAGAGAAGAAAATGGAGAGGGTCAGGCCATAGAGATTTTTTTCAGAAATGCACCCTCAAGATTCCTTTCTTCATACTTGAGGATTATTATTTTTGCTATTCTTTCACTGTTGCAGGGGGCATTTTGGCTAAAGGACAGAACAAAATGTCCAACATCAGTCAATTAGCATCTGTTTCAAAATAGGCAAAAATAGGCATTATCAATAGGCAACCAGATAGTTACATGAGTCATTGGTAATTTTGAATACCACGTTCTTTTCAAGAGCACTAATTTAGCCCGAACATCACATACAAAGGCGCCTTCGTTTCTTTCAATTATAGACTGCGCTTGATGACTGCCAGGCAGGGTGGCATTGTTTTGATGTGATCTCTGTCAGCGAAACAAATGAATGGCTTTGGCCTCTTGCCCAGATGCTCCCTGCCACCTGAGTACTATTATGTGGAGGGGGAGTGAGGGCTGATTTATTGAAGGTATCCTTATGTGCACTGACCGCTGGAAGACCCGAGGACTGGCGTGAAACAAAGTGCCGAGGACACACACAGCGAGAGCCTATTTTCCTGCAATTACAGCCGGCACATTTCTCTCCTGCTCCACGGCCACTGCCCTGTGAACCCCGGCTTCGATTAGATCGCCTCGGGCCTGCGCTCCTGTGAGCTGCGGCCAGCCCCGTCCCTCACTCTCGTGCCTTAAGCAGGTCGTTAGGATTAAAAGTTGCCACATGGCAGCTTGCGAAAAATCATACAGCCATGAAGTTAGCGCTGTCATTAGAGGGCTCCGATATTGTGCTGTCGGAGATAAAAACACATTAATCAGGAAACGTGTGTCTGACCCGAGCACCTGCTATTAGCCGCTAATAACACAGCCCACGATGGCTTTTCCCAACTTCTGGTTCCGCTCAGGGGCATCGCTTCAAAAGCAGCCCAAGCACGTGGCACAGTAGAGGCATCAAATGGACCTGAGCGAAGAGGAGGACAAGTTCAGCGGGTGTCAGCATCCGTCATTAGCAGGCTGGGGAAAAAAGAGATAATTACACACTCTCCTCCATTAGTCCAATCACTGCAGCATTTCCAGCTACATGGGAGAGAGAAGCGAGCTAATACAAAGGACTGTTTGCACAGGGTCGGTTTTGCCACCAGCCTCGGAGGCAGAGTGATCTTTTATGTGTAAAGCAAAGCCATTGACCCGGTGTTAGGGGCAGCGAGAGCTCTGTTTCTTCTGTTTCTTCTGTTTCTGTGGGCACGTTTTTAGGTATTTTCTTCAACCTAAAACCCCTGCAGGATGAGGTGGGGAAAACTCATTAAAGCAGCAGAGAGTCGTTTGCCACGTCTATTAATCAAAATGATTTAATACAATTTCAATTTCAACTGGGTCCAGAGGGTCATGCATCTTTTTAAGGATCAATAACAGGTGAATTGAATACTTTGCTTCTTTTAAAATGAGTGTAATTCAAAAATAAAGCATACTTCCTCCTGGTTACAATCATCATGCATAATTTAGTGTTTCATACTTGATCTTAGTTGGATGTAGATGAGGTGATAGGAAAAACAGTAAAAAGTAAAGCGCAGATCAGTTTTCACAATCAGTCTTCAGAGAGCTTCAAGCACATGAGCCTTGTTTACAACAACAAAGGTCAATGTTTATGAATGATATTCAGGTGGGTCAACCCTGTAGCATGAACTCCACCGACTGTTGGGCCCACTTCTCTAACCATTTTGTACTGGTTCCATTCATTAGGACAAGCAGGAGGTGGAGGAGGTCAGTGAAAGGGGGTATTGCAACTGATGAACAGCTGCCCAGAGGGAGTGTTGTAACTCTCATTAACTCACATTAATTAAGGCCTCATAAGAACAAACGTGGCTTGGGCATCAGTGAAGAATAAACAGCACTGACACTCCAAGGCTTTTTCGGAAATTGACTCCAGATGAGGGAGTCATCATTCTCAGTGACGAAGAATGAGTCAGCAGGATTCACACATCAGTTACTTCAATAAAATTTCACAGAAGGGAATGTTTTTTTTATTTTTTATAAAAGGCTGGGCTACGTGTGTGTGTGTGTGTGTGTGTGTGTGTGTGTGTGTGTGTGTGTGTGTGTGTGTGTGTGTGAGAGTGTGTGTGTGTGTTTGTGTGGTGTTTACTTACAGTTTACAACATTATGCAAGCACTGGTGGATCAGTGCACAGACATGAAAGTTTCAGTACTTGTATTTGTTTAAAGTTACTACATTTCCATGAAACTTCTAAAATCCATAAACAACAAACTTTCATTTGAAGTCAACCTCCATAATCTTTCTCTAGATTTTAAAGGTACTATATGTACAGTAAGATATTTTTTAAATAAATCATAAAATGACCATAGTATGCCTCCAAGATTAAGGAAAAAAGACTGACTTCACAATGACAACAATGGTACAGCCTGGATATTCACAATTTAAACTTTCACTTCTCACAGTCCGCAAATACTGTTTATATTTTGAGAGAGAGGAGTTTTATCGGAGCAACACAGATGAATAAACTTCAGATTTTATTTTTAAAGTGCCAACATAAGGAACTAACGTTTCGACGTTCTGCCACATCTTCGTCAGAGTCTAGTAGTATACTAGACTCATACTAGACTCTGACGAAGACGTGGCAGAACGTCAAAACATTAGTCTCATATGCTGAAACCGTCCACTGTCCTAAGCGTTAAGAAGACAATGTTGGGCAGGAAGAGCATCTTCAAGGAGTGACAGTCTCCATCAGCACCATCTGTTAGTGGTGAATCATGGCCTGAGCCTCGCTGGCAGACTGGGTCCCCTCCCTCTTTAATGGCTCTTCTGATTCTCCCAGTATGGACCAGACAGAGCACACATGCCCATTGGACAGATGGTCAGCGCATGGTCCTGGGTCCCATAGTTTATGGAGCCCCTTCTGGGCTAATCAATACCAATAATAAAAAAAGCCCTGCTTGAGTCTGGCTTGTGCCAGATCGTGCGGTATCCAGGTTCATTGGCAGGTTGAGTTACACAGAGGAATATGAGGAAGATGCGTAGGACGAGAATTTCATCCATGTTCAGAAAATTACCATTACGCTCAATGTGATGTGCAGCACTTTCCCTTTTTGACATCTGCTTTGCTCTGAAGAGGGTCCTGACGTCTCTGTGGCCTTTGTCTGAACACAGTCCTACAGAAAAGCTCTTGTGCAGCTCTTTTTATGATGTTTTATTAATTGAACCACAAAAGTATACTATTCCTGCAGACTATGCTCCAAAAAAACGCAAAGGCAAATACACAGTTTTCCTTTTATCTCTGAATAATGGCAAGTCAATGGAACAGCACTCTTTATGTGCTTCCAGTGGTCAGGGGAGATACATGTCTGCCTGATGACAGCATCCATCATGGACAAAAGAATGTGAAGTCTCCATTAAGTATTTCCATGTCCAAGCAGCACTTACTGGGGTGTACTTTTGCATCTGAAATTACCTCTGGCAATGGGAACGTGCCTCTCCAATGTCACATAAGCTACATGTCTCACGTGTGTGGAGGAGACAATGCCAATCTGCATATGTTTGAGCGGTCCTCACTGCATTCTGTTTGCCTCTTACCATCCATGCCTAAAGTAAGTAAAGCAAAGACTAAATTTGTTTTAAATAATGGATTGTAAAGTGCATTTCCCAACAGATTCAATTCATGCCCAACGCTGCCCAAATATATTTTTACATTGTGAGACACGATGAATAAGTGAGAACTTTGGTTCTGAAATTTCTTTCTTTTAGGAACAGTGTGGTGTTCAAAGTTATACAAGTTATACAAAAGTAATGAGGAGTTAGGATAGCTGCTTTGTTAAAAGTGTTAAAAGTGACCCAGACAAATCGTATTGGGGAAGATGTATCTGGGAAGAGGTGATCATTTTGGGCAAATGAATGTGGGTGTGGTGTATTTACCAACCAGTCCAATGCACAACTGATTCCAATTCAATCTATTTTAAAAACAACAATGGTATTTAAAGTACCAGTAGTTCTTTTGCTGACAATAGCATTGTTATGAAGAATGACAAACCTTCAATGTACATACTTGTATAGACAAAATGTCATCCCTTTTGCCAGTGTTCACTGCCGTTTTAAGCCCCTGTGTTCAGTGACCTGCTCTATCAGTAGAGGTTGCACTTTTTGAATGTAATTTAGAGTGGCAGAGTTGGGCCAACGAAAACACTGGGGAGAAACAGCAACATCCAAACCATTTCAGTTTGAATGCTCTAGTCAGATGATATTTTCACTCTTTTTCACTCTTGATCTCTATTGGTTTTAGTTGTAATTCCCTGCAAATTGAAAGCAATTTGTGTGATATGATACTAAGGGAGAGGAGAATTGCCCAGTTAAAGTGCAAGTGTTGAAATAAAATTAAATTTTCAATGTTGTCATAGTGCAGATGCTGCAATGCCAGAGCCCTTAGTAGAATGAATATCACAACAGTAGGTGTTTGGTCCTAGTCGAAGCAGCATGCTTTTCATAATATGAACTAGTTTATAAAATGATTGGGACTTGCTAATAATTAGTCTTACTGTGCTTCTTCATGTGAGAGAATAACAGGCACTGACACCTTTCAAAGTTCAACAATTCAGAGTCAAGAAAGAATTTGCCAAAAAACATTTAAGGTACAAATTCTGTGACCTTGTTCTCTTGGTGACCAGAAATAATGAAATAACAAGTGAAATGACTCATAAACTAACATAATCAAGGTCTTTCTTTGCAGTCTGTGGCACTTGGACCATCTTGTATTTCATATTCATGAGGAATGCCCATCTCTCAAGACCAACTTAGTGGTGATGTTCCCTTGTGTTGGGCACTGAAGCGTGCAATCTCCCAGAGGTGTTTTGTCCAAGATCTATTAATAGATCCATGGAATGGATGCTCACTACAACCCCCTTCGCTTTACTCGTTGTGTCCCCCACCGCACCTTGGGTGCGCCTCACTCAGATACTCCATGAAAAAGCTATGGGGAATCCAGGCATGGTCCCCTATGCAGGGAAGAAAAGCATGACAGCATTACAGAGACCATGTGGATCTCGTGTTCTGCCTTCACACACCACTGCACTCTTTTCACATAGCTGATGTGCATGTGTTTCCCCCTCTGGCCATTTCACAGAAGCCGGCATCATGGCATCATGTTCATGGATACAGTAAGTAAACATTCCATTCAACACAGGGCCTGGAATTACACATTATAATGAGCAATTTATAGTGAAAGGCCTGTTGGTGTACAGAAGATTTACGTTCTTATTTGTGATACCTGAAATATTGAGCGTATAGCAGTGTAGTCTAGAGTCTACAGCAGTGTAGTAGTGTAGTCTTGATTTACATTGGGTATCATTTGTCGCTACTTGAAAGAGGTTCTTCATAAAGAAAGTAGGAAGAAAAGTACCTCCTGGAAATGTCCTGGAGCGGTTTCCTGTAGGCACCAGTTGCACCACAGACCCCCCCCCCCCTCTCTGTTTCTCTTGCTCTACATTGTGTTATGTACTCAGAAACACTATTAAACACAACACACTACAGTAAACTATTACACACTACTACACACTAAAGCTGTGTTCCTTCTTGTTCATTTATGAGTGACTAAATTAAAAAAAGAAATATCACAGGGTCATATGCCTAAAACCACGCCATTAGTGCGTTATAACCTTAGTTATGGCGCAGTCAGGTCCATTGAGAGCAACATTCTCCTGATCGCGTCACAAAATGGAAGGCCACATTAACGACGCCAATCAGATTTATGTGGCCATTCGCCTCGGCAGGGAAGGACATCATCGAGCGCAGGCCCAAAGTGTGTTTAAATACAGCTGAAAGGGTTCAGTGCGGCGCGACACGTCCATCACACCGGAGGTCAGCTAAGAGCACCGGCGCAAACAAACAGAGCATTAATCACCGCTCTAAGAAAGCCTTTCCTCCAGGCTGCACTGTTAGCACATTTGTGCAGGCGCCCTGGACGGCTGCCAGCAAGGGGGCCTTCGCCATTTCGCCATTTGCATTTTTCGCACCACAAGAGCCCACAGATAAACTTGCTCTGCAAAAGCACATCAAGGTCAGGCTATGCAAAAAGCCTTACAGCGTCTACATTGTGGATTTTGTTTTTATTTTCTTTCACCTGACAGAGATGTAACTGGCCTTAGGCTGCTATAGCCTGCCTGAAAAAGAATCACAGGGCATTTAGCACTGATGGGGGAAAAAAGCTTCTTTTTTTACTGCTGTTGTAAATGTGAGGCTCCATCACTTCTTGCTTCACAATGTACTCTCATTCTCTGCAGGGACACACACACTGTGGCTGTCGTATGTCATCTCACAGCCAATGTAATTTATTGACCACACCATTCCACTCAAGGAAATGTCTGTTGTGTTTTGTAGGTGAATGCTTTCATTAAAAAAATTGATTGTGTCTCGGCCCATACCTTTCCCCAGACATCCACCTTCTCCGTGGATGGTGGGCCACAATAATTTATAGTGATCTCAAGCTCACTGTCACCTTCATCCATTTTCTCTGTCAGAGCCCCTAACACACTTCACCAAATGGTCAGCCTCACACATTTGCATAGAATTAAATACAAATGGCTCCCGATGATTTTGCACACTGAATTAAACCAATGTGTGAATTATTTTTAATTCATGATGATGATTTTGGGCACGTTGCTGCTCAGATTCATGCCTGCCATTTTTGAGCAGTCCTTCACTGTTGTGCAGATATTTCCTGTGCAAATTAATGGCCATATGCTGAATTCTAAATATAGTGTGAAAATGGTCTTGCCGAGGGCATTTGAATGGTTGTGCCAGCTTAAGTCCTTGAACTGCTTTTGCCCGCAATGCTTTTTCCTTTTAAGAAAAGTCTGGACTGCATGCACATCTAAGAGTATACATTTTAAACTGACAGCGAGCCAATGGCCACACATGTTTGAGTAAGTGCAGTGCATAGTTAAGTTGTAAATACCAGCTATCAACATAGGAAATTGCCACCTGTATATTCAAGCATATGAGCCAAAATGATCAGGTTGTGAACGATATCTTAACATCATCATCATCATCATCATCAGTATCACCATCACAGTACTACTGTACATCACAATCAAAATAGTCTAAACAGAAGAAATGTCTCACCTCCTGACTTATGGAGTGATGGCTTGAAAGCACAAATGAGGGCAATGACATTCAATGTACACAATAAGGAAAGCATAAAACAATAATCAGCTTAAATGTGAAAGAAACCTAATTATGTAACTGAACTCAAGTACCTCCCGAATGTAATCTTGTCACCAAATAACCCAATTTCCCCTTTCCTCTTTCTCACAATACAAAAGAACATTTGAAAAGCTTGGGCATACAGGCATGAGTATGAAGATCCAAAACAAAACAGTCTTACTACCCGAGAATGGCAGAGGGATCAAATCACTCAGCCATACGCATAGTTGAGTTCATAATGACCTTGATATTTGGATAGAGGTTTAGGGAAGGTGTATAGTCGTGCTCTCTCAATACAGGCAATTAACTTAAGTCTTGTAAGGGTTTGTCTAAACAAAATGGGAGCAGCAGCTCCTGTCTGAATACTATGAATAATTAATTGCTCAAGACACGAAACATCCTGGAGCCATATCAGGAAAGTAAATTATTTTTTACTGGTACTTGATGGTGGAGGTGATGGTGCTGTCCTGTTCATTTATGGTGTGTGTGTGACACTCTCTAATGGAAGATTCCAGGCCAAATGGTGAAACCATAACTCAGAGGTCATAGAGCTTACTATGTGCGAATAACATGACTTCCACTGGTTAATGGTCCACTGGTCCAGATATAATTATGACATTGGTTAAAACAAAGAACACTTTTGAAGGTTGACAATTTGTAATTTGCAGCGTAGACTTCTTGGAGCTTGAGTTTGTTTTTGATCCTGATAAAGCTCAATTTGTTCAGCCTTTGATGCATTTTGATGAATGGGCTGGAAGCATAAACAATGTACTCTCTCTTCTTGCATAGAAAATGTTTTTTCCCTAATGGAATCACCAAAAGGTGCTGAGTGCAGCCTTCGTCATATTTTCCTCGCTCACACACACATGACTACGCAAGTCATAAATTAACTGATTACATATATAAATGCTCACGATTCCTGAGATGTAAACATACTTGGAATGTGTCAGGCTGTGTGCTATGCTGTGTAGCACTTGAGAATGCAATGGTCACTTGTGATATTGTATCCGATACATGGAACAATAGCAATAGCCGGATGCATATCAACAGTTTATGGTAATTTTCCTTTATTCTTGCCATGATGACATATGCCACGATCACCGACAAAGGTTAACTCGATTTGTCAAAAGGCTCCATAAATCTGATTATCACCCAGAGGTTGCACCCTCTTACTAATGATAATCATACTGAAGATGGACTGGCCGGCACAACCAATTAGAGCCATTGTGATTGCCTAGCCACAGTTGTCGCCGCTTCGCACTCTTGCCAGTCATCTTGCATTCATGTAACACATTCCTTGTGCTTGCACACACTCTCAATTAAAGCCCTGAGAGATGTTTTCACTGGCAGCCCTTGGTGGGGGGAGCGGGAGAACAGAGTCGTGGTGGTGGGGGTTGAGGTCAGCTGAGCAGTCCGTCCCTGGCAACAGACTGGGCCGGCTGGGCTGGCGCTCTCTGGTTGGCATCACTGCTCAGGTCGGCGCGCACGGGGGAATTGAGCAGCCTCCGCCATGCGTGCACTCTCCAAGGCAATGAGAGGGCAGCTCCCCGTGGTTTTGCCCTCCCATCTCACCGGGTCATTCTCATTATCAATCACAGCAATACTGACGGCAGCTATCGTCATCAGTGACAATGACAACGCCATCGAACCTTTCGCTGCCCTGCCCAGCCTCTTTTGATCATCTCACTTGGTTAAGTCATGCACACGGGAAGCTGATTAAATCTGTCAGAGCATATCTAATTCTACAAGAGATCAGTCATTTTATGACTGAAGATATCATTCAGTGTCCTATACTGAGGCCTCTTTTGGTATGGGAGGATGTATTGAGTTGCTTTGTCAAAACTGCACAATTACATTAATCTTTTATGTTTATTGCATGTCAGATTGTATGAGATTATGTCAATACCATTTATCATCACACCAGGTACAGTTTACAATCACCAAAGATAGGCCTGTACTGACTGCAGTCATGTGCACACACGTTAGACTTTGACATGAAAACACGTTCATATTAGAAAGAGATCATTTTAACCACCTCTAGCTGGGGGAAAGAATGTAGTGAGGGCTTAGACAAATGAACATAACACTAACAAAGATAACATGACTGTGTCGCCATGGCAGCTTTCTAAAGCGTGCCGTCATTATAGGAACAACATTGCCATTGATAAGTGCACTCTTTCAAGACTATTTCTAGAGAGTAATTTGTTTGTCTTGCACTACATACAGATATACCATGTAAACTTATTTCCAGGCTGCAACATTAAATATTTTGGTGATCAATACCAGACAGAACTATAAATATTGAGTCTGGAATCAGATACAAATTCTTGATAACTATGCAGTTAGACTGAGCCTATTTTAATCCCAAGTATAGAGGTTTAGTGAGGTGTTTAGTGTTTAATGATACTATAGTCTAAAAATTGATCCACTCCACCTCTGCTGATGTGCATCATTAGGGTGTGTCTGTCTCTATGATCCATATTGAGGAACAGTGAATCACTAGTGTTTGTCTCCAGGAAGCGCTAGAACATGTCAGCTAAAAGAAAAATGCTGCAAGGGGACCAGACTCCTTTTGTTCTCTGTTACGAGTAGACCCAAGAAAGGTCAGTTTCTGTGGGTTGATCTGACTATCTGGGTTGGGCTTTTCAAAAGGGCAAGGTGCCACTACAAGGCCCATGGACGACATAGAAGGAGGAGCCTTTATCTCATTTGCCAGTCCCCACTTGGCCACGTTTCTTCCGCCCCCCCCAGTGTCGTGCTCCCCTCACCGTGTCGCCGCGCCTCGGTCACGGTTACGTCTCTCCACTCTGTCAGGGTGACATCTGGCCCGTAGTCAGGAGGAGGCTCAACCAAACATGCCGTCATCACGGGAGTGTGGAGGAGGAGGTCACAGCAGCCAAGGGAGCAAAAACAAAACAAAAAAAACACTCAGAATATTTTAGAAAGGTCATGATTCAGAGCAGATATAGTTACTGCTTATTTAGTCACAGCCTGATCTGTTTTTTTCCCATTTGATGGAGATTCTGTGTCACAAATGCTCTGGTCATGTATACATAAGCAGAGCGAGCGGCACAAAAAAATAAATGCATGCAACCCAACATTATCATTCAAGTGTGGCATCAAGGACACCAGCATCATCAGGGGAATAAATTGCCTGCCAACCCCCATGCATCAACGAAGCCCAATCATACACTTGTGTCCTTTTTTGTTATCTTCTCCTTGCAGTCTAAATGAAAGGTTAGGTAATTGTATATTTCAGTTCACCTTTTTGCAGACACAGTGCAATTATGCATTATGCATACATTGTACTGATCTAAGTCATCACCTAAACATCATAGTCATCATGTCAAAATGGACTCATTTGATGCTATTTACCTTTTTTCTCATGCTTTACGTTGGTCTCTTCTTGTGGTTGCATTGATGTCTTCTTTCATGGAACCAGGGAAAGTGTGTGGAGTTGCGTAACATGCCTATGAAATCACAATGACTTGGCATGAAAATAGCTTTTTCATCTCATGAGAAAGGATAGCTAATGGGAGGAAAGGCTCTGATAGAATCCAAGCTCAAAGGTTTATAATCAATACAAACTGCTCTGCTCACCAGATTTTCCTGTTTGACAGGAATCAAACTTCTCAGATAGTTTGAAGAAAGAACAGTGCCATCCAGTGGTTTGGATCAGCACATTACAAACCCTCCAGTTTCCAGCCAGACTTCAGTAAGCCCTGATACTGCTACATATTCCGCTCTTTAAAATCCCAAACAGAGATAACTTTACAGTGATCAAGATTTTGCAAAGATCATGACACAGTCAGCATCTGTGATCACTGTTATTGCATACTATACTACAAGTGTGAATTCAGTCTCAAAGAGGTTAACTGAAAGAATGTTCCATAAGTCTACTTTATAACTATTAACAATAAAAAATATATCATCATCAGAATATCATTATTATTTCCACCATTGTTTCCATATTTATGTTTTAAATGAAATATGATCATTAGCTGTTTAATGACTCAAGAATATCAAAAGCCCTTCTAAATTGTGTACCTGATATACTGTATATTCTGATACAGAATCGATCCAAGGAATTGCTGAGCAGTCTTCATTCCTTATACAGAGTGACTTAGACTATCGACTGAGCAATGCTATGGTGTCATCACTCTATTTTCTACTGAGGTAATCAAGCATGGAGGCCGTCTTTATACTAATTTGCCCCCCACGAGCGAGCAGAGACCAAGACATTCCTGAAGGTGTCAGCGTAAAAGAAGGCAAGCTGTGGGGAACACTGCTCTATGGCGTTCTGGAATGCAGTGTAAACGGGACTGTGTGATGAGAAAAAAAAAAACTTTCTTTGTTTTGTTTTTTTTGTTTTGTTTTTTTGTTGTTCTCCCTCCCTTGGTGTCACGCAAGAGGATGTTTTGTTTTAAGCAAGCATGGCTCACAGATGGTACGTTCTGTGTTCGCTGGCCTGCAGCTCGCCTTCCCTGCTTTTTCTTCCCTTGGCACCTAGCAACCCCCACCACCACCACCTCCACACACGCACATACACTACACTACATACAGACACAGACCCACACACACATACACACACACACTCACTCTCTCTCTCTCTCTGTCTGTCTCTCTCTCTGTCAGAGACACACACAAACACACACATACACACACAAAGCCCACTCCACGATGTGGAACCAGCGTTTTGATCCATGTTAATTATTTAGACGATTTGTGAACTCAGCAAACTGCTCAGCCGTTCTGAGGTATAAACATGCTTTGTTGGGCCTACAGAAGCGACTCAGACAGTGCAGCTGCCCAAATGTGGCACACGGAAAGGAAAAGGCACAGTGAGGGAGAACGAGGATAAGAGAGAGAGAGAGAGAGAGAGAGAGAGAGAGAGAGACAGAGAGAGAAGGAGAGAGAGAGAGAGAGAGAAGGAGAGAGAGTGAGAGAGAGAGACAGAGAGAGTGAGAGAGAGAGAGAGCGAGAGAGAGACAGAGAGAGAAGGAGAGAGAGAGAGAGAGAATGAGGGAGGGATGTTTACAAAAGCAGAGTCCACATCAGAAAAAAGGATGCAGAGAAGCCCATGGGGTATGGGACTAGGTTATACTGTAGTTTCCTCAGTAGACTCTAAAGGATGGGGAGGGGCTTTAAATCCTCTCTAATTTCCCTGTTAGCCAGGGCAGGTTTACCTCATTAAAATATGGGGTTCAATTGTTTTATAGAGTTGTTCAATGTATTGAAAAACTAGCTATGCAGCAGCGTGCAGTTCCTTCAAAATGACAAATTGTGGATTATCAATTCAATTGATTACATATTACATTTAATGACAACATTGTAATTGATACTTTAGAATTCAAGCGGTGACTTCTATATTCATTTGTTTTCTGATGAGTTTTGCAATATCAATGAAATGTCAGTGATTAATTCAAACTAAGCCTAAATTGTTTCCGAGACAAGCGTCTGGCCTAAGTGATTTGTTTTTGTGGTAAACAGCTTTGATGAATGTTCTCAGCTTATATGGCATGCTTTGCTCAATCATTTTCATGGCTAAATGAAGCAATTTGTTTCTCTGTGTGCAATCTGGTCTAGTTGATTACCCAAGCTGGTGATGTTTGCACCGATAAAAAAAGAGGCCACACTGAAATCCTCAAATGATCTGCTGTAAAAATTCGGTGGTATTTCTCATGGAGGGTAAAGAATTGCAGACAAAAATGTGTGTGTGTGAGTGTGAGAGAGAGAGAGGGGGAGAGAGAGAGAGAGAGAGAGAGAGAGAGAGAGAGAAAGAGAGAGAAAGAGAAAGAGAGAGAAGTGTGTAAGCGTATGGCATTTATACAAATGCAAATGGAACCTGCTGGGAATCCCCCTGTTCCTCTAGTCACCATTCATTCATCTTCAGCTAAACAACGGACTGCACTGTACCATGGCTGAAACACACAGAGAGGGAGCCGCATTAGATAACTGCTGTGCTCTAATGTTGATGAGGACAAAGATGGCAGAAATTCTGAACGCCACCAGTGGAGATCTTTCAAAAGTAATCACAGAGACCTTCCTTTTGCAAAGCATGCAGAGTTTCTAGTCATTACATGATATTTTCTCTTCAGTTCCTTTCTAAATCAAGAGCATGGAAGGCAACTGTTGCCCCTACCTCTATATTTTGTCACTAAAGAAAGAAAACAATAAAAAAGTGGATATGAAACATGATGTACAAGGACCCAGGGCAAGAAATATATGATATATTATGTGAAGTCAGTCTCACCATTGCTCTTTAATTGATGGGGGGGCGGGGGGGGGGGGGGGGGGGGTCAGTAAACATAGTGTAGCAATCCACTCAGCTGCAACAAAGACAAGCAGGTATTCACTACACACTCTATAGCCAGAGCAATGCAGTGACTCTCTCTGCACATCTGACTTCTACGAGAGCACCTGCGGTATGATAGTAGAGATGTGTGTGCCTGATGATTTGCTGAAGTGAGCACTCGGAAAACCAACAGAGATCTGCAGAGGTTAAGATAGAGTTAGCCTTCAGAGGCATTGCTAAATATTTGATTTGAAGTCAGCTGGACAACCTTCAAAGCCTGGCACTGGCTCATTGAAATTCTGCTAGACTTTTTATGCACAGATGCAGGGAAAACAGAAAAAGGCCTTGGTCAGCAAGATCAGGAAAAATGAAGAATTGCTTATTTAAGTTCTGAAAGGGGTTTTGAAATGGCAAAGACAATGACCTGGAAACCATGTTGAAATGAAATAAAATATAACTTCTGCTGTTAAAAAAATCTGCTAAAAAAACCTTTGAAGTGTCCCCGTATAAAAAGACAACTATTAATTACCAGCAGGACTTCAATGCGTGTGTAGTGCAATGCCAGATTGTGTCAGCAAAAATGTTTTAAATGCTCAGAAGGAGCCAACTCACCTCATAAACCTCATAAAAAGTAGTCAACAGCACAAGACAGGTGCTTGGAGGGAGAATAAGCAACAGCTTGCAGGCCACATCAACCTTGGTGTCATATCCCAAGGGAGAGATCATTTGAGATGCAGCAGGGAGTGAAATTTGGTAATGGCGAAGGGTGGTGGTGGGTGGGGGGGACTTTTGTCCTTGCAATTACTTTTAAATCTCTTCATCCAGTGTGTTCGTGTGGAGCAGCACAGCTGAACCCACTGAGCAGTGACTGAGCTTCTCCTAAAGACAGCTGCGATGATAATATGTGCCTTTAAGTCATTGCTGCGCCAAACTGCCTTGGTTGGGCCACATTGGTTTTTGATCCATGTGAGAGGCATGCAATTGTGAATTGCATGCAGGCCCCTTCTCCTAAGGAGACAATGGAGGACAGTGACAAATTACCGGGCCCCATATAGACAGTATATAATCACCCACACACAGACACGCTGCTGAAGGATCCAATTAAAAATGTTCATGTACAGTCTTGTAGCTGTGGCTCAAATAGTTTTCTTTCCTTTTAAGTGGATGGCAGTGGATGTTCAGCTCCGTGTTGGTGAAATAACAGCGTTGCTGTTTGAAAAACACTGTGATATTGAATGAACTGGTAAAACAGGACAGTTATTATGACCGCCGCTAGCGAAGCGGTCATATAGGGATTGTCAAAGTTTTTTTTTTTTCCCCGTCATCACTTCCTGAATTTTTGGTCAATGATACCCGGGACACCGAATCACCGGGGCACATGAAATTTGGTGGGTATGTAGCCCCACTAGACATTTACGGAAAAATTTCGTTTGGTCCCCAGGGCCACTCCCCCACCGCGCTGGGCCTCCCGAAACACAAAAAATGCAGTTTTTCCTAAATAACTACCTGAACCGTGGCACCGAGGATGAAGACATTTTTATGGTATGTTGGTCTCAAGGGCCCACATCAACCTAGCCCATAATCACTCATTTGTGATTTGCACCCCCCCCGGTAAAAATGAAAATGCAATATCATTCTGCTTTAATCGCCCCTCTCTTCAGTTAAGATGTTCAGAACTGCACCAAATTTTATGTGTATGATTAACCTGACATTCTCTGGGGGTATGCTACGTTTCGTAGAATTTCATCCATGGGGGGGTCTAAAAAAATTAAGTTATGTGTACATTTAGTGACTGTACACTCATTGGCCTGTAGATGGTGGTGCACACATATACACACGCACACACACACACAGGTACGCACATACCATCAGTATCAGCAATTACAACGGCAAATACATAATTACAAATTCAGTAGGATTAAAGGAAAACCAAATATTCATCATAATAATTTGGCTGCATTTCCAGTATTGGCGTCACGTAGTCGTTTGTCCACCAGATGGCGCATCGTTGCAGTGAGACGTAATTTTGTTGGAAATTAATCTAAAGTGGGTTGGAAAGACACTACGCTTCCTACAAGGACAAGACTGTAGTTTACCGCAGAGAACGTCTAATAAGGGTAGGATGATTTCTGCATGACATGTAATTCCCATTTCTTCTTGAAGCCGAAATAAATCTGCGAATGTTTATCGGACATGCTTGGTTTTTACTGCAGGTAGGCTACGTTAATCTTATATCAATAGCCTAGAGTAGGTAAAATAATGTTACCGTTAGCATTGGTTGAGTGATAGAGGCCAATTTGATTATTGATGTATTTGTAGAAAACCATAAATGCGGTTATAGGCTACCAAGAAAATTGATAACAGCACTAATTGCATCTTTCGACTGTCATCTCATTTGCTTACAACCATAACCAAGGCTACTAACAGGAGCTAGTGAGTTAGCCACAACACGTTCGCTACATGATGGTTTTCTAATGGAAAATATAGGCTACCTGAAAGATAACCTGATGATGCATCCTAAACACCGGGCTGGGACATTTAGCTCAAAGTCTCAAAAAGCATCTGAGTCAACGTTCATTCCCAAACACCCATATAGGCTACTTCAATCCTCTATTTTGAAAGGTGATTCAAGTAAGGAAGAGCATGGCTCAAAGTAAAGTAACTAGGACTGAAACTACATAAATTCGTCAAAGTGAATAATTTGTGTCAACTCGCCGCAATGTAGATTTATTAACGCACCCGTGATCTACATCTCCATTTAAACCAAATGTTTTAGAGCGCACGTTGAGAGATGTATCCAGGGCAGGGCTGTACCTACACATATTTGTTGCACGTGCTACAAAAATCATTCTTTGCGATGGATGATCAAGTACCAACGTTACACCGGTCCAATACAGTTTTGCCTATGGCTATACCGTGAGACTGAGACGTTTTTTGTTTGTTCGAAGTGCGTGTTTAGGGTGTGAGAGGGGAGTCGATGTGCTTTGATTCCAGCTTGGTAGTAGTAGTCTATGCGATTAAAAAACATGTGTGTGTGAAGTATCCAAACAATGATAACGTTTTCATTATGGCTGCTTTAGCCATAGACCTTGAGCTACTAGTGGGTTGGGTTCCATTTAGAAGTGTCGCTTTCCGTGATTCACACAGCTGCGTGACTTTACTACTGATATGCAAAACTATTAACTTTTCGCCAAGAGGTGGCAGCTTAAGTCCGCTTGATACTGTAAGCCATTGGTTCCTAAAGGAGATTTTATTTGGGTCGCCAGCATAGCCTAGTGACAATTTATGTTGTGTAATAGGCCTAGCATAGGGCCTACCTTATATAGCTTATAGTTTGTTAACAGTCACGGTTTTGTCATAACTCCCTCTATGCATTTTTGCATTTCGAATAGCTCTGAAACCGGGGGCGAACACGTCGCGGGGGGGTTGGCGGGGGCGGGGGGAGGAGCCTCTCGCTGCAGCCTGCGGGAAGGCGGGGCTTGACATCAAGCCCAGCCCACATCCAAGTCAGCCATGTTTTTTTGTATTACGTCACGCAGTTTGAAATTGCTGGCGGCGAGAGGGAGGCAGTCAGCAGAGAGAGCCAGGACTCGCAACGAGACTGAGCGAGCTGATAGTGCTACATTCTACGTTTGAATCCACGTAAACTGTGGATTCAAACCAGTGCAACAACTCGCAACAGCACCAACGTTTCCATAAGAACGCCGTTGTCACACTACTCGTTCGTCAGAAAGGAATAGCTAGCTGGCTAGCTAGCCAGCAAAGTTAACCACACAGATGGCAAGAGGCTGGCGGCAGCCCACCGGTTTCGCTGTCCCCGGCGGACTGCTGAGTTTTTGCACATCGGTTCTACCGCTGCTTGCTATCTGGGCAGTAGCCTATATTTGAGATGAGGATATGTCTAGCTTGATCTAACCGGTTAACGTTACACAATGCATGCTTCTGTTTCACCTGTTACTAAAGCAAAATCGCCCCTTTGTAGGCTACATTTGGTTGTAATGGAGAATTCTTGCAGTTAAACTGATAGTCCATGATAATGAAACAACACACCATTCTACTTTTGAGGGTTAGGGTTAAATCAATATTTAAAATGACCAGTTTTTATGAATGTGCATGTTATTGTTTCAAAACCGGAAATCAAATGAACGAAAAAGTACACGAACCCAATTACAATAACTAGCCTAGGCCTACATGAAAAATTCACTGTGGTTGCATGAAATGTCATTTGTGTTTAGCCTACATCATCAGTTTCTATCATCTAATATGAAACAATATACTATATAATTCGCTACCAGACTGTCGGTAGCATAGATTGTATGTCTATGGTCGGTAGTAAAGCCAAAGCGTATGGGGAGTGACGTAGGCAAAGAAAACATGGCTGAGTTGGATGTGGGCGGGGCTTGATGTCAAGCCACGCCTTCCCGCAGGCTGCAGCGAGGTGTACTTGGGCGGGGGGCGCCACTGCTGTGGATATCTCAATTGCACAATTAAACAATATTTCTATCGGGCGCCTACAATGGACTAGGCTGGGTGAACTCAGCCTGATCTGCCGGCGATTCCTTTTCGATTTCTTAAAAGATTGAGCTTGGTCTGGCGAAAGCCAGACTAACCATGGACCTCATAGTTGCAAAATGCAAGGGAACATGAATCAGCATATTATTTGCACAAACAATAACGGACAGTAGCTCTTCAACTTGGCCCGTTAAAATGTGTATGAACAGTCTAGCAACGCATTTCACGAAGGCCCTTTTGGACATGTCAGTTATTTGCACCACTGGGTAAAACGGCATTTTTGTTTTAGACTACTGGTATTTAATTTGTGCATTGACAATAAAGCTGAATATCATATGAACTAGATGACTAAACTTATGCATATGTAGAAGAAGAAACGTTCACAAAAATCCATGACATGACCTCTCTTCTTGATAGCTGTTGAAAACTGCATGAAACTGACAGGGATTGTTTTGTTTAATAATAAATACATAAATACATTATGCTGCTACCTTCTGCTTTTCTCAAATACAATGTAGCCTTCAGGTGTACCTTTCATCAGTCCAGTTGCAATGGATGGACTGATAAACTGCCCTACTTGTGATTGTTTAGATATTTTAAAGGTTTTATAACAATGCTACACATCTTTTGGCAAGTGCTACAAATCTATTCACCTTTGCAGCGCCAGTAGGCTACTTTGTGTGCGGCCCGCAAACACACATTCCAAACAAGCATACACAAAAGTTTCAAGAGTGGGGAATGGAGTAGAAGATGGAGACAAATTCATTTATATGATTTATTTTCACGGAATGGATGTACAGGACTGAGCGGCGGTCATATTTTATATCGCTATGCGGTACATCTACAGTAGTTTGTATCATCGTGACTGGAGCAGTTGCTGATATTTCAGAAAAAATTCAGCATAGCAGCTTCCCTGGCCACACTGACCACGTAATTATGGTGCATTGTTGCTTATCTATTCACCATAGAAAGAGCTTTATTGTGTACCCGATGTGAGCGAAAACAAAATGTTTTAGCATCTTACCTTATAAAGCTGCCGTTTAATTACAACAATACTTGAAATACAATTAAAATAAACCCCTACTACTCAGGAAAGATTAACTTTCATTATAATTCTGATTATATGTTAAATATATTTAGCTGCTATCACAAATAAACTGGTCAAACACACATTTCACTGGACTTATTTTCAGAACCAAGATTGTGGAACTTATCAAATAATAAATTTAAATGTTTGTATGAAAACTTTAGTTAAATAGGGAATTGACTTTACAATATATAGACTTTAGTTAAAAAGAGTTAAATAGGGCCTGGTCACAATGCATATGCCATGGGTTGAGTTATCAGTCGTGGCCACATGTATCTTAAAGCTGCAACATTAAGTATGCAAATCCATTCCCCTGGTGTTGTTAATTATGGTCAAATTGAGCTGAATGAATGAGTCTTGTTAAGAGGATCAGCGATGGCCCCACGGCATCTTGTTTAGAAAGTGCAGCAGAGCAACAAAGAGGCAAACAAGCCAGGTGGAACACTAAGACCTAACCCATGGCATATGCATTTATCAGACCATATAACTTAAGTACATGCAGTATTTGTCCATACAAAACATAAAAACATAATAACATTTCTTAAAATGTATACGATCTAGTATGTATTTTAGCTAACGTATGGGGTTTTATCCAAAGTTATAGGAGGAAAGTGCATAGGAGATGATAGGAGATGACTGAAAGGAAAAGTGACCATAATAGTTCCTGGTTCTGAGATGTCTGACCATTACATTGCATTTCAACAATGTTTCAAAGCCAAGAACCCAAACTCAGCATCAGTGAGAGCAGACACTATGTGATCATCAGTCTAGCCGCTCACACAGGCAAGCAGGTCAGCTTCACTGGCTGCACGTCTCTCTATTTGCATCAGTAAGCTCTGTGTTCAGTTAAACTGACAAGCAAACTATTGATCGATTCCCTTACTTTAAATGGGGGGGGCTTATTTCTGTGGCCCTTACAAGGTTGATCGCTTTTCCATTGCTGCTGCATTGCTGCCATTTGCCATCAGCCATTCCACTCACACGTTAGGGGGTAACCATAATGATTTGTGTCACCCATTTCAAATCAGAGATGATGGTTTAATCAGAGCCAAATTTGGCCTGCTGCACAGAGGCAGTGTGTCTTTGGCTTGATCTTCACACCACAGTAATTTTCCATTTTTGCACAATAGGCTTGAAAGTGGAGAACATTAAGATGTTGAGATCCTGCCTGTCCTTGGCTTGCCATCTCCAATCCCACCTAAAAAGAATTGCTTTTTTCAGAGGGGCTGTTGCCGCCGCCGCTGCGGAGGCACTCAGAATTTGTTAGTCTGACCTGATTTTGCCTGCCGCGGCTCGATGACACATTCTTTGGGGCCGCTTGAATTAGAATTTCCACGCTCTTCCCGGCAACAAGACTGGAATGATGAGGAGAGGCCGAAGGTCAATCAAAGGGTCTAGACTGAGTGGGGCGTCATCGGGATTACAACTCCACCCTCCAGTGAATCATGAAACGAGCTCCAGAACCACCAATGAAAATATCAACTCTCAGAAATATTCTTGAATGCCTAAGAAGACTAATGTGCTGCCCATGCCTCCCAAATGAGGTTCTTCACATTATGTTATTGCAGACCTGGTTGGCATGATGAAAGGAGTGTAGCCTCCAGGCAGTGAGGAGGTAAACACCAAATAAGCACCACTCCCAAATGCTGTGCAACTGAGTCTGGCTGACATGAGAAATATGAAGAGCTCTCTTTCTTTCCCTGGCACAGGAAGAGATCTCGATAGCTTAAATTAGTATGTAGGATACACATAATATCTCAATAACTTATGTTAATATGTAGGATACACATGATGTTTATGGCACATGCATCTGAACTCCTCCATGGGCCTTCACTGAAAGGGCTATTTTTGTACATGTCATATCCATAATAATGTGCCATAATACCTGTTCCAATCGCTTTGCGTAGACAACAGTACGACACCTTGTTCAGTTAATTAGGGCTTCCATAGGGAGACCTGATAAGCAGGGAGAAATAAAGTGACATCAATTAGTTTGTTATTCAGTGAGCTTTACAGGTCTAATGAGCATGCTGAGAACAGACTAACATGCATCTGTTGGGACGGGGTGCTTGCTTTTATTTGACCTAAAAATACTGTAACTGCAATTACCTGCCAATGATCACCTGCTGTTATGTTTAAGGTTCACAAAATAAGGGAATCTTCTGATAATAACACTTAAAGCATTTTTTAATGCCAAAGGGACATAAAAAAAAACACTATGCAGTAGCCAACGTTCTTGTTTCAGACAGACCTGATACTACTTTATAAAAATATTATATTATATCATATTATTTATATAATAAGTATTTTATATATAAATATATTTATATCATATTATTTATATATTAAGTATTTTATATATAAATATTACATTATGTTAAATGTGTTCACACATGTCTGAAATTACACAATAAAGTTTTGCTAAACAGTGACTGACACTGCTGATTTTATCTAGCAATGTTAAATATGACAAACAATGATAATGCATTACTAAACCAAAAGAGAAAAGCCTGAAGAGTTAGCTAAACAAAGTTTTGAATTATAGCTTTTGACGTGTACTGCATTTAACATGCTATTTTGGGCCTCTTGCTTTCCTTTAAAGATTCAATTAAAAAATGCATTCATGTTCTCATCATTTTGGTAGCTCTTTCAAAGGCAGCTGATGGTGATTATCAAATATTCTAGTTGCAAATTTTTTATCCTGCTTCATTTATTTATCAGAAAGGCCCCTAAAGCAGGTTAAAGGCAGCTCATTTTCTGCCATGCCTCATAATACAAGTAGGAAAATATCCCATCCCATAGCAATGGCAGTTCTCAGAGGAAGACAACTGAGTGGGGCACAACTTATTTAAGGGTTATATTATTTTTATGTGTAGCTGAAGCTCTTAAAGGCCTTGATATGCTAGCTGTCACTATTTGGTGCCTCGACCTTACACACATGCTAAATAGAGTGACAGCCTACTTCATTGTGCCATAATACAGCTCATTCCCTGTACAATAATACAGCTTTTAAAGATAAGAAACCTTGCATTATGAGTCCCGAATAGTCTCTCTCCATCTTTTCTTTGTAAACCAAGGTTATAATATGATTTGACAGTTTCTTTCTCCTTACTTTGTTTGACAATACTGGTGGGAGCTTAAAACTTAGACGCAGTAACAAGAACACTAACAAAGCACTGAGACATTTAGCTGAAAAATGGGGTTACTGGTGGCCATTGAAAACACACAGATCTAAAACAGCACGTGAAACAGAAAGATTTTGCCTCCTTCAAGGGACTAAAGTTTATATATTCACTATAGTTCCTGCTGATCCATGTGAAGCATTCACTGTCTTAAAGATATGACAGCTTCCTGACATTTGTTCCAGGTGCCAAAACAATCTATCCTTACCAGCATCAGAATGCCGCTGCATCTGTCACCATCGATCTCGGCGCCAGGGTCAGCCAACACCCTCTGTCCCTTCTCACTGCTCTAGTTCCCCCATTATGAGATTTGTGCCCACACCTCTGACTGTTTGAGATGAATGGATGGAGGGGTACGTTCCTCTCTAAGGGCTTTGTTTGGACAGTCTCTGCAAAATAGGTGTGATGTGTCTGGATTAGAAATCCTGTTGATTGCCAATGTGGTTTTAGTTTCTCCAGTCTGAGTTTATTGTTTGTCTAGCTTGTTACTCCTCTCGTGGACTTTCTGAACTTTTTTCATTTTCTTTTTTGTGCTTGCAGTTTATTTCCGCCAGAGTGTTGGATTCGTGGTTTTGCAGAGATGCTAGAATATTGTGTGTTTTTTGTATTTTGAAATGTTCTGCTGCCAGTGTGTTTTTGTTCCTGCACCGCGACAGCTTTAGGATGGAAAGTTATGGTCTGTTACGCCGTTAGAGCACTAACCCCTCACTACTCCCCCAACAGCTGGTCCTGATGTACTTCCAAACGTACAGTAGCAGAACTTAGCAGACCAGGGCCCAGTTTCCCGATAAGGACGGAGACACGCTCTTAAAGGAGAATTCCGGTGTGATATTGACCTAAAGTGTATCGAAACATGATACCGAGTGTGAACGTATGTCTCATAGCCCATCTCGGCTTGTCCCCTGCACTCCAAAATCTGGCGCTAGTTAGCCGATGCTACCAACATCTTTTTCAATAGTGGTGCTTCGGCATCGGGCTAGCCATGCAAATAAATCACTGTTTTACACCCATTTACGAGGCTCAATGTATCTCCACACTTCATTGGTAGACTTCCGAGGGCCCTGACATTTAAAACGAGACATTGAGAACTTTGAAAAAGCACTGGTAGTTTACTTACAAGACGATTTATACAGACAGTATCTTCACGAAGTTTAGCGTTTGCAGCCATCTTGAATTTAGTCACGATAAGTCGAGCAACGAGTAAGAATGAACAGGTATGATAAGGGATCAGATTCCAAAAATAATTCAGTGGAAATGCATGGATTCCAGTTGCTGCTACTGGAAGAACACTTTAGGTCAATATCACACCGGAATTCTCCTTTAAGAGGGGTTTCTACGATTCATCTTACGATCGTTCGGTTTTTCCGACTGTTTCCCGAACATGCTCGTAGCGTGAACGCGCGTGCACTGCTCTTAAGATGCTCTTAAGGGGAGCTGTCCACGTTAATAGTTCTGAAATATCCTCTGATTTGATGGTGATGTCAGGTGACTGCACGTCACAGCTATAGGCCTACCGTTTAAACTTCGGATCTAGGCCTACACATTAATTCACATCAATACGAAAATAGAAACACTTTGACATCTGCATGTAAGCATCCCAAGTAGGTTATATACCATACACAGACATACGCAACAATGTCTAATAGCACATTAGCTTTGTTGTTGCACACAGTTTTTTTAATTCCAATTAGATTCAATTAGATTTAATTCCAATCATATTTATAAGATGTTCCCTCTACCCCAGGTCCACAGGTCTAACCTAGGCATGTGTTAATAGAAATGTTCAGTGTGGCCCAACCTTAACAAAGTATTACATCACCCTGCTCTTGTTACACTGGGATAAGATGTGTGTTCCTTCATCATTTGTGTGTTTGCTTAGAATCACTGTGAGAAACCTGCATCTGTGGACTCCTTACAAGCCCTCAGAGGCATTTCAGGACCACGGCCAGAGACCAGGCCAAGCTCTGCTGGAACACATCCTGCTTAACAACTTGAATTATGAGGCATTTTTTACTTGCATCAGTAAGGCTAGGGTTAGCAGCCCTTCTTTCATGCTCACTGGATCATTATGTGCTGTATAATAATAATCACTGTTATGTGACACGCTGGCACCCAATACTTGCCCTAACTTTAACTTTGCCCCATCTAACCTTTACATTTGTTTTATTTAGTTATGAAGCATTCATGTACAGTTATTCACTGTGACCCAATATATGAGACACTCTGTTTGTAAAGGGATATGAAAAATAAAGTGCAGCCCTTAATTCCTTAAAATTGCTATCTTTTATACGCAATGGCACAGGAGCAGCACCATTCTGTATGTTTAAAACTTAGTGTAAACCCTGATATTCTCTCCCACCAGAAATGTGTATATCCAGCTGTGGGATTTTCACAGAGGAAATTCTCCCAGGCAGACATGCAGTGTTTTGCTCTGTTGTTCGGTCTCTGTCGGGCTTGCGCGCAGAGCTGCATTCAGCACAGCATTCAAAACAAAAGCCTGATGAACTTGGCAAACACTTCAAATGAGCAAAAACTAAGAGTTTTTTGGAGAGGAAAGTCAATGCTTGAGAGATTTCTTCTGCAGTCTTTTCATGTCCCTTGAAGGGAGAATCACACACAGCCAGGCCCACCAAAATGGCTTGGATTTTCTTCCAGCTAGGCTTTTGGATGGCGCCCAGTAGTAGCCCCCTTTGCATTTGTTGGACTGGAGCCATTTCTGTTAAAGGTACTGCATTCTAATCTTGCTGTCATAACTAGATGCATTAGGATGAGCCCAGATGGTGAATAACTCACAGACGTCCTGCGTTCACACCGCATTCGCTCCTGAGGCAAGTCTCACTTCTGGACTCTTGGGCAGTCAAGATGGTCGGTGATTAACTCTGCACACCATTAAAAGTTTCTTGATGAAGTATAATGTCTTGTAAGATATCCCTGAGTGTGCCTCTGAAAGATACTCAACTAGGATATCATTAGAACAGTTTGCATGCCTTGTGACTTTTGAGTTACAGTACAGGACAAAGTTACGTATTATGTTATGATACTGCCATGGTTTCATAGATATAGCATGTGCTAGGATACTTCTGGTTTTAATAGGTGCTACATTTCTGTGTAGAAGACTTGCATGCATGCACTTCACATGCTCCATTAACTGTCTTTTTTTCATTAGACGGCTGGACATGTAAATATTTTGCTCTACTGTTCATGTGCCACCATTCCTTCATTCACAAATGTTCTTTCTGAGAGAAGGAGTCATAATAAATGTGTGAACACAATGGCCCTCTGAGTTAATCATTGCAAGTAAGAATTACATGGTTTGTTTTCCCATACAGTATGTTCGTGACTTCACAACATTGCAACTGAACATATCCAGTACACCCTTGTCTTGTGTAAAACAAGAGAATTTCGAAAAACAATTGAGCAGCACACAGTCCAAGCCTTCAACTCCACCAAGTGAAGCAGCCATTGTTGAGCAAGAGCAGCACTCCCTGCTCCCTGCCAGTATTTATCAGCAGAAACAGCAGACAGAAACTGCAGGCTGGAAGCTTAGCCCTGTAGCAAGAAGTTATCCAACCCCCCCCAGCAGAGCGCAGTCATTAACAGAGGAGGGGCAGAGATGCCGGCAGCCACACAGACCTCATCTACCCTCCAGTACCCTAACAATCCGCTCATATCTCATATATAGGAGGCATGAAGGCAATACATCAGTGTGTTCCTTAGAGGGGGAAGAGAATACTCAGCCTCATTCTAGTAGACTGCATATGCAAGGCTATATTGCAACTCAGTGAGGAAGTTTCAGAACAATTGCAAAGTGCGAAGCCCTTCCATGCCTGAAGTTTTCTACTATTAGATTTTTTCTTCCCAGTGCCGACACTAAATTTGAATTCCAAATAAGATCTTGAGGAAACAGGGTTGTGTTTGTAGATAAGTAGCTGAATGAAGAATAGTGCTAAAGATTGGAAGCCGATTTAGGTCTTAAAAGATATCGACTGCAGTTGCCACACTGTCCATTCTTTTCCAAAGCCATAGGCTAAGCCCTATCTTTTCTCCCAGATAGTTGGAGAATCTATCCTCCACCCATGACTGGATATCTATTTCAGACACGACACAGTGCTCACTGTCCTTTTTAAAAGAGTTTCATAAGTTCACAACTCTGGGCATATATCACAAAACACATTTCACAATAGGAAAAGTGTCTCTCTCTTGCTCTCTCTCTCTCCTTCTGTCTTTCTCTCTCTCTCCTTTTCTTTCTCTCTCTCTCACTCTCTTTCTTGCTCTCTCTCCTCCCTGCATCAAATTGCTTTTAAAAGGTGAGGCTCCATTAGCCCAACCCGAAACCCATCCCAGGGAAAGAGTTGTCACCTTGAGAACGATCTGTCCACAGGATTGACTGACAGGGCGCTGTGAAGCCTGGCCTGTTTAGATCAAACTGAACCTGCCAACCGACCGCACTGATTTCCAATCAATTTCTGCTGCAGAGGCTTTTACTGAGGCCCCTCGGCCCTGTCAACTTCAAACCACCAGAGGAGAGACACCTCTTCTGTATTCATCACCCTGGCAGACTTATGAGGAGGCCAGACAGCACTTTCAGACCTGCATGCTTAATTTCTCCTGCGTATACTCTGGTCAAAAGTAGTAAGAATGCGGCATTAAATATGTAGTACAGTGCATTATTGATACATCACAGAAGGCACGTTGTAAATGTAAAGGCCACTGGAGAGTTGCTTGTCGATGAATATGCTTATTCACTCAGATGCATTTACATATACAGTATATTCATGATTGACAGTATTAACAGTAATCTGGAAAGGGAGATACAGTAGTCTCTTTCCGGACTTCATGTAATGTATGCAGCTTCTGTTCTGTTCATGATACAAAGTAATATGAGCAAATGCCATTCAGCAAATTGGTCTACGCTGCATTAATAGCACTTGTTTGCACAGTTCAATTAATAGACTTTTCTTTTTGGAGCCTCGGGAGTCAACATAAGACTGTAGAACCTCACAGTTTCCCCGGGAGAAGCAGGGAGTCCTTCTTGCCTCAAGTTTGCTTAAATAATTCAAAGTAAAGACACTTTTTGAGGAGCCTTTTAGTGAATTCTGTTACCTCACCTCCCACCAGAGACCTCACCTAGCTCCGTGGGCTGAGTCGGCTCTTGTGGTCATCACTGGATCAATATTTTAGATGGTGCTGCAGGGGAATTTCTGAGCTTTTGCTTCAGCCTCGGAGGATATGAATGTCAAAAAGACCTTAAATAGTCCACAGCACAGATGGTCATATTTTGTTAAATGCATTTCACAGCTACAGTATTTTGTTTCTGTCAGTTCTGAACAGTCCATAAAACTGAAACACTACAGCTGACCAGTGGTGATGTCTTGTTTAGTATCTATTGAGTGCTGACGTTCCACTGTGAGTGGTTAGGTGCTTAATCAGCCTTTGCCGTGGATCACACTCTTGTATGCAGACTCAGGCGAGCAAAGTAAACAAATAGGTTTGCAGTCTCATTAGTGCCACTTCCGTCTATGCACAGCCAGGAAGAAGAAGCTGGCTTAATGATGTGTAGTTCATGGGCTAATTAATCAGATCAAAAGTACAGTATATCCAATCCAACATCCCCTTGGATAGCAAGCTGAGAGTGTTGCAGTTGACTTTAGCAGGGGAAAGTGCTGCAATGACGTACTTAATCTTGTCAGGACACTTTGTCTCACACATTAGAAGAAATGTGCACACAGATGATGTAGCTTATTAATTGTATTCTCTAAAAAACAATCTGTGCTAAGATTTTCATGGCAACAATGATAAAGTGCATCATATGCTAGGAAAATGCCTGATCTGGCCAAGAATAGGAAATTGTTTGAGGGAAGAAATTCGTGAGTTTCTTTAGTTCTTCAGCTCATGGAAAAGACTATGAGCTAAATTAATATTCAGACCAACTGAGAAGTGTTTTATCAATTAGGTACACACACAAGTCAAAGGATCATCCCTACTATATAAGTGAGTTAATCCATGTAATTCTGATAAGAGTTAGGGGATTATAACCTGCAAGTGGCGTAATTAGCTCCTTTGGGCAAATGACGTTATAAGCAGAGGCTATGGGTTACATACGAAATAACATCCTGAACAAATACGACCTGAAAGGACGGTGAATGTGAAGTTGATTAGTCTGTAGCACTGAATGGACTGAGGTTTGGCTGGGCCCTTCTATCACGGCATAAACTTCTAAAGAAGACAGCTCTTTACGCTTTTATATAGTCATTAGGATTCACCATGAATCGCACACAGCCATCTCACTGCGGCGTCATCACCTACTTGAACTTGTGCGCCTCTTCAAAGCTCGCGCTGCTCGTGCCAGGGCTGACCCTGAACGCCTTTGTTCTGGCGTCGCTCTTGTACTGCATCCTCGGCAAGCGGAGGAGTCAGATAAGGAACAACGTGGCCGTCTTCGTCCTGGGCAGCACCATCTGCAACCTCGTCAACATCATCCTATGGCCCCTCACCATCCACTGGAAGACCCGCGGCCGCTGGATATTCGGCTCGAGGGTCTGCGAGCTCATGGTGAGCGTCAAGCACGTGACCCACTCGGCCTCCTACCATTACGTCTTCTTCATCTCGTTCTCCATCTACCTGACGGTGGTGGGCGGCTGCGGCCGACTGGTGAACAGCAAGCTCTTCCTGGCCCAGCAGTTGCTCTTCCCCTTCCTACCTGTGCTAGCGAAGGAGCTGTGCCAGTGGGCACTGGCCGGCCATGTGCAGCACCTGGACCCGGTCAACCACACCTGCTTCGCCTACATCAACGACCCGGCCGTGAGAATACTGATGCTGGTCAAGCTCGTGGTTTTCCTGCCACTCAACCTCTACATCTACGCTCACATCCTGGTCACGATTTTCCGCAGCGCCAGACAGATGCACAGGAGTCAGGCGGTCAACATGAAGTTGGCTAAGATGTTCGGCATCATTTCTCTCACCACCCTCTTGGCTCACATACCTGGTAAGGGTTAATGGGCGGTGTCTGTTCTATCCAGATTATGTGAAATTAGCAATTAAGTGCATCATTTACATCATATATTTAATTATTTTCTGGCCTATATATATTAATATGAATTATATATATTTCACAATTCTTCTGGCAAATATAACTGTAGCCAAGCCTATGCTATCTGTGCCATCAAGTAAGTGTTAGGTAGGATATGTTTAGGTTAATCACAGAATCTTAGGCCTATAGTTATTCTAATACTGTATGCACCTCTGGTAATGAGCATGTGAGTGCATTTATCACCATTACCCACATGCCATAACCATTTGTGTGTTGAGACTTCACTGTTTTGATCACTCATTTGTGAGAATATGTGAAATGAATGTGCCATTGCAGGAGGAGTGTTTGCAGTGATGGAGGAGCCCACTGTTTGCCAAGAAACTGTCAAAGAGTTTCTTCTGGACCTGCCTCTCATCTCTGGCCCCATTGTCCTGCTGTGCATGAACAAGGAGTTGCAGTCGCAGTGCCTGATCCTTCTGAAATGCCAGCCGACTGACCACCAGTCCTCCAGCCAGACCCCCACTGCCTCCGACGAGCAAAGGAAGTTCCTGAACACAGATGTAACAACCGAGACACATTTATGATCCAAATCTGGATCGTGTTGTAAACATTCATCCAACACTTGCTTGTTAAATTAATGTGGCATAAACGAGTAGGCCTAATGTGTCCAGTAGGAATACATTTGTTTTGGATGTTTGATGATAATGGACAATTAGCAGATGCAAATGGTTTTCTGGTTGAGAAACCTGTAACAGAATTTAATAGGGGGCTGCTGTCGATGTAAAACAAATCCTGAACCAGGGCTCAGTTCAGACTTCTGAATGGAAGAGTTTAGTATGGTCACATAATAAGCTACATTTGCGAACGTTGTTGGTACCTCAAAGTTCTAGAAAGCTCATTGCATGTACAGTACCATAATTACAAAATGCACAAATTCAGGTTTATATTTCACATTGTGTCAACGCTGCATTTTTTACATTTTGTTAATGAAAGGTGTGGAGGAGGAATGCACACCCAAGTAGAGATGCTGGCCAGGAGGTTATAAAAATAAAAACCCTCACTCTGATCTCTTAATATATGTATAAATGGCCAACATTTCGGTGCACTATAATGAAATCAGTATGAACAGAGTGTTTCATCGATCTTAGTTGTCAAACTACTATAAAAATGTGAACTGCTGTAAAGGCTTCATATTCCAATTAGAGTAACCAAGGGGATACACATAAACAATGTGTAGCCACTAAAGCTAAAAAAAAAACAGGTGGACTTATTCTCCTCTTGGTGCTGTTATCATGGATTCCTGCTCCTTGTTACCAAACTGAAACATATTTGGCTACTGGCTCATTCACTGTGGTCATAGATAGACCTCTAGTGGCTAAAAACATGCTTGCAGTATCCACCCCGGAACAAAAAACCACAATGGTCTTGTAAGCAAACTGCAGTGCCTCTTTGGGCTTGGAGCTGCAGGTTATAGAGGTGGGGCTGGTACTTAATACATACGTGGAAGCATGCAGAATATGCATCACTGCTGGTGGATATTTTAGCCGTGAGGAGAATGTACTAGATTAAACACCACAATCCTTTTATTTATTTATTTATTTGTTTGTTTGGGGGGGGGGGGGGGGGGATTTAACAGCAACACAGTTTCTCGCTCCCATTCATCTAGTCATCACATCTAGTATATACTAATGGGACAACTAGCTCTTTAGAATTTCAAGCCCTTTAATTGAAATGCTGCTTTTCTGAAGCATTGTATTGCTATATAGTAATTGACTACAAGAGTAAAAGAAACTTAAAACAAGAGGAACAGAGTGACTGAAAAAAGAGCGTAACTGGTAATTGGAAACACTAGGGGGAAATGAGGGACACTAATTTAATTGAATGTGAGAATGCTGTGTCCTCAGTGTGAATGAGAGGGCTTAATTGTATTAAGCTAATGTGCATCCATTCATGTATAAATAGAAACTTAACAGCCTCTGTGGCACATGTGTTTTGGCTTTATTGAAAAAAAATATAATCTTTGGACTAATTACTGAAAATAAAGATGGATTTTATAGTGCAGTTATAGATGCCTGACTCATTTAGCTTCTCATTTGTTCATAATTAAATGTCTATTGTGATGCTTTCTGCCATGTCCAAGAATATGAGGCATGTATCAATTAATGTTTATTTTTTAGCCACATAGAAACTTTATCTAAGGTGATCAACACTGAGGCAGAATGCCATTGAATGAGAAATGCAGGAGGGTCTGTGGAGAATCTGTGGCCTCTGGTGGCTGTCATAAAGTTCTATATCAAAACTATTTTTTTAATGAAAATGTAGTTTATAAGGTGTTGTACTTTATCTGCATAGTTGTTTGAATATCAATATCCAAAAGGAAACTGGAAACTTAGAAAACTGATTTACACAGAGCCCATTACCAGATAGTGGTGGCTCCATCCCAGCTATGGTTGCTTGATTGTTTATGCCAAAGTAAACACAGGCTAGGAATCCCAGTAGATGTAAGAAGTCTATGTGTGACTACTTTAACACATCAGTATAGATGGAAGTCTTGCATTGCCTACATCCAGTAAAGCTTGAGAATCACCTTGAGAGCACCTGACTGCTCTGAGTTTATCACAACCTTTCCCACTCTTGAAAAATTGCATACATTCTGAAAACTTGAATACATGCAAAAATTGCATTCTGAAAATCTTGTTGTCATGTGTAATTGATAAATAAAGACTGGCTATTACATAGTAACTAGAGGCACAAAAACACAAAGACGTGTTTTAAGTCCATGATGGGACCCATGATCAAAACCCAGATCAGAGAGACAACCAGGAAGGCCTCAAACTGAGAAGCCCACTGACTGCAGCTGAGTAACACGTCAGGGCCCATCTCATACAGAATATCAAAGATGATTCAGCACATAACAAAGACAAAGGCCCCTTCAAAGGAGCCTTTGTGGCTTTTGTTTGATGTCAGGTTAGGTTGATGTCAGTCAAGCACTCGCAGGTTAATGTGTGAATCACAGGGGGACCAGCGGATAGCCCGCCGCACCCTTTTGGAGGACCAGCCGGGACAGATAACAGGTGTGGAACAGACGTCCTCTGATTCGGTAGATCAGATCTGATTTGGCTCAGGTCGTTTGGACGTGGACATGTCTGGTGGTTCAGCGCTCTGAGCTCTGTGGTGCTTCTTGTGGTCGATTCCCTGATACACAGCAGATGGCGCTCTTCTCTCACACTTGGATCCCTAGCTTCTGCCTGTGAGTCTTGCTCTCTGTGACTGGAGGAAATCATCCTCACAAAAATCAGCTGTAGCAGGCAGCCTATTATGTGGATCCACACAACCATTTTAAGCCTAAAATACAGTCAGAAACTCTCCTCGACAGCTGTTTCCATGGTGAATTACAGCAAGTGTCCTGAGAACAAAGAAATTTTAATAGTCCAGCACATGAAATGTCACAGCTATGTTGCTCTCAGGCTCCAAGAGGGCACTGCAAAGCAAAGTGTTTCTACAAAGGTGGACCTCGGGGCTACAGCACCTGATAGCTATCTGCTGAGACAGGTGACCAATGGTCCTGCCGGCCTCTGTCATTATTTGTTTTTCAGGGAAGCCAAGGCTCGACACGACACTAAGAGCTTCTAGCCGTCAACGCTGAGCAATATCTCTCCTCTCACACTTTCTCTTGGCAAGGATTGCGTGCAGCAGGTGGTATGCCTCACACTGTGTCCTGGCAATAAAAAATAAAATAGAACAGAATGCATTGTTTCCTGTTTATATGAATTGTTGTTGTTGTTCCCTTGCTTGAAGTATTTATTTGTTGCTGAGCATAGAGGAAATTAGAATAAACAGCCTGTTTCTATAGTGGATAATCAAAGCAGATAATGTAAAGGCTGCTGCTCAGATGAGGTCAACAAGAGCCAATGAATTGATCATTTTACCTCCTTACACAGCTGAGATTACAGTTAAACCCTCTCAAGTGCAGAATGGGCAATAGCTCAATGTTTGTGCAAGGCTCTCTCTATCTATCTGCTCTCAGTATTTGAAAGAAGAGCCTGTCAGCTGCAGCAGAGTGTGTAACTCCTTTGTTTTTACAGGAGAGGAAAACACACTTCATCTAATATTCAATTTGTGATTTCAGCTCACCATATACTGTACATCTTGATTCGCTCTCTTTACTTTCAGCCTGGCTTACATAAAATCTTTCCTTGATTCAAAGAATAATTTCAGGTCGTCCGCGGCAAGAGTGTCTTCAGTTGCCTAGCAACTCCAGCCCTAGCAAAGACTAACTTGGTGCTGCTGTCTGGTTTGTGAAGGTAATTCAGGGGGCAATCTGATTTTAAAATAGGCTTCATGTGGGCGGGACCTGAACTTTACATCACTGTTGCTGTGGGCTAGTATACCCATTTTGGACTGGATGGCTTGTCGAGCTGGATAAGAGGATGTTACTATTATTATTCCCCTAATAAGAACACCTGAACGATCGCCTCTGAATGGCATTCTCACTACACCCAGGGCATGTGTTACCTGAGAGCAGAGGTGATGTTCAATGGAACCCGAGTGAGACTGACTCTAAGATGAATCAGAGTAGAATCTTATTGCATGTAATAGTAGACTCTGCAAAGTGCAGCGGAACTTGCTCTTTTGCTGTCATCACCGATGACCATCATAAAAGCAGAATTGTTTTTATTGGACCAGATTGTGCCTCAACATCCAATTAGGAAGAAGATAAAAAGGTTTTATCAGTCCATGGAATAAATCTGTATTTATTGTTGCTTTGTACTCTCAATTATGGATGCATTCTGCTTGCCTCTGGCAAAACTTTAATTTCATCCAGCCAGCCACGCCAGACCTTAGTTCCTGCACATTTTGATAGAAAGCACACACAGGCGGCCCAGACTGGAAATGTTTGGATCTAATAGCCTGGTCTGAAGCAGTTAAATTTTGGGTGTTAAGTGTTATAATATTGTGTGAGCTTTTTCCAGTACCAAGTAACTGCAATGCAATGCAAAAAATGCCATTATAGTAATCCCACTGCCTGCACTAGAGGGAATGGGGGAGAATTCTTTTGAGCATTTTTTTTTGGGGGGGGGGCTAATTTGGGCCAATATCATAATTTCCTCATGACTGCCATTGCATTCGTCTCCACTGGGAAAGGCAGGGTTTAATTGCTCATGCTACATGGAGGGTGGAAAATTCAATCAAAGGAGTGTATCATTACAATACAGTTTATTTTTCTGACTTTTTTTTAAAAATACGCAGCAGGGGAAAAAAACAAGTTTATTTTCCATTGGAAACTGACGAAGAGAGAGAGCCGTAGGTATTATCCACTGTTTGTGTGTTCATGCCAGCCCATTCCTGGTAATGGTGGCATCAGAGTGGGTTCGCCATCTGCTTCCTCGTCATCAAGATCAAAGCATGGGAGCAGCCTTTGCCTTGAGTAGACCTGCCCATAGTGCTGCGCAAGAGAATGGCTCACTCTCATTAACATGCCCACCAAAGCCTGAGCCCGTAGCCATTTCCCCCCCTTTTGCCGTGTGTTTCCAGGTTTTCCTGTCTTACTGGGGGTATGCTTTTCTAAAACAATTCTCCGCTGCCTACAGCAAATCACCTTCCCTTTCATGCAGCTCTCCATTCCTGCATTCATTAAACTTTCATACCTGATTTTTTACTTTGATAGCGTATGCATATTGTATGTGAGCGCAGATAAGGCAGGTTTGCGTCACGTGTCTGATCAGGTTGGAGACATCCTCCACAGAGTTCCGTAGGGTCAGTTTGCTTCACTGACTATGTATTATCGTTATTTATTTTTTTTATGGACAAGAACAAAAACTACACAGCTACTCTCTTTCGTCTGGTCAAAAGGAAAACATGCTCAGCATACCAAATTTTACACATATCTATTCATGCCCTTTCAAAAGGAAAGGCCCACTTCCTGTAAACAGATCCAGATTGGAGGATGCATGCTTCTTATGCAGCCCTGCATCCCATCCATCCTGTGTGCGTACACCGTCTGATGACTTCCATCAGTGGCAGGACTTGCGTGCAGAGGAGATTGGCTGCGGGGTTAGACTGCAGTGCTGTATTATTCCCTCCCGTCTGTTTTCTCAGCTCGGAGTGTGGAGAATAAAGCCAAATATGCTCCTCCGGCAACGTCAGACATGACAGCTGCGGTAACACTACACTCTACAGTTTTTCCGGGCTTTGGAAACAGCAGGTCTGTGAGCATGACAGTTGAGGTAAAAGGGTTGACTGGATGGCAACTCCATGTGCAAATTGACTGAGGAGATTAGTGCCCCACTGCATGTGATATATGATATATTATAGTCTGGATTAATTTTAGCCTCAAAACGGTTCTCTCTCTCCTTCTGTCTCTCTCTTCTTCTCCTCTCACACATGTTCCCAGATGCACAGCTCTCCTTTTGCCTCCTAAAATCACTTTGTCACATAGTGATGCATCATTTCACATGCTAAATTTTTAAAAAGTGGGACTGGAAATCCTTTCTGAGCATGCAATATCCATTAGAGAGAAAAATTATTCATGTGATTCATGTGCATTATTCATCAATTGATGAAGAAAAATATGTCTCCCTTACTTCATCACTATTGTCATCCATTCACCGCCCAATCTTTTCAGGATCGGTTCTTCAATTTACTAGGGGTTCTCAAGTGGCCTCTGTAGGACACATCCTAGGTGAGGGAAATGATTTCAGAGTGTGTGGTGATGGGATTTCAGAGAATCCTCCATTCCATTTCAATAAAACATGCCTCCCTCTAAAACCCCACCTCATATCATGAAAACTTTTTGCATATAGATTCTCTTTTCGTGACTGCATCATCAGTGCTCTGCCTTCCCCTTATTCACAGTGTGAGCCTGTGTTTATGTAACCTGTATCAGATATCAGTTTTGTCACCTGCAAGCACAATGACTGTAAAGCTTGTTTCATTGTAAAACTGTGCAACTCCAGAATTGTAATACTATTCTAACAGTGATTCATATAGAGCCATTCCAGTGCAATACAACTAAAATCTCCAATTCTCCTATTATCTGTATGAATAACTTTTACGCAATGTTGCACAAGGGGGGGGGGGGGGGGGGTCCGATCTTTATGAGCTGAATAGAGGTTACTGGAAGGAGGTGCTAATTACTGGTTTATGTGCAGTGTAATATAACAACCCATAAAAATTGCACATACACATGAATCAACCTTGCATATGCTAAGCAACCATGATCTAAAGCTGTGTTGTACACGGGCAACAAATGCATAAGTTATAACTCGGAATTTACCAGTGTTGTGACTGCAGTCGCTCCCTCCCCATCCGCATTTTGACAAAAGGAACAGATGGAGCCTTTGCAGGTGGGAGATTCTCCAGCTCGCTCAGCTCCCAAGGAAACGGGAGAGAAATTAAGCTGCATGTCTATTTGAATATCCTCCACGCGGCAGGGTCCCCGGTATCAGCGTTTGATGGTGATAAATGGATGTGCACAGACGCTAATCAGGAGTGCGCTTTGGAGGATTGACAGCATTGGATGATTGTTACTTTGACTAATCTAAAGGCTTTCACCCGACAGATATGATGTATGAAAGAGGTTCTTCATTAACCTGCAAACACACACAAGTTCAGTGCAGTGATCTGTGTCAGGGTGGTGGGTCAATTACATGAGTGTGTATGAGATATTTTTAAAAAAAATGTGGGGGTGGGGGTGTGAGAGGGATAGATAGACTGTGAACTTGACTTTGGTGAATAATTTGGATTTTTCCTTTGGTATGTAGTTACATTTTTCTTCCACCTGCTCTTTAAATTATGTTTGTCCGGCTTTCTTTTTATAGCATGACTGTGCCCTACATACAGCATATCATCCACCTGTCCTTTGTATTACAGCCTGTTTGACTTGAAGCTATTGGTATAAGGTGTAGGGATACAGACAAATATGCTATTTAGATCAACAAAATGTCTTTTTATGTTTTATTGTTCAGGTAATCTTTATTATAGCTGTCAACTGCCGTTTATGAAACCATTCGGTTTTTCGTGGCATTGTGGTTCTTCCTTCCTGGCTCTCTTTGAGACCCCATTTTCACCATGCAAGCTGAACAAAGTGTTTTTCCTCCTCCCTGCGCCTGTGTCTAAGAATCACAAGAGTGTGCCACTAGAGTCACTGCGTCACCTCGGTGGCTCGTCACTTGGCAGAACACTGTCACCTCAACCTGCGTATTCATGAGTCATGCTTTTCTACTGTAGGCTTTGGATGCATGTCCAAACAGCATCCACAATAACCTCCTCTGTGAGCCATAGTGGTTTAGGTTCGCTACATGTAAATCTTTACAGGGAGATGAAATGGAAGGCTCTGACAATAGAGCTGCAGATCTCTGTTGTCCATTTCCTGCCAGCATCTCTGCTATTTTCCCCTATCATCAACTGAAATATCTGCTCTTATCCCCATATGTCTGAAAGCTCAGCAAGACCTCTGAAGTCCATGTTATTGTTTACTCATTTCAGAGCTTCCCATAACACTGCAGTGATGGCACACACTGCAATTTCATGCCCTTCTGTAGCGACACACACTAAACCAGGATTGAGAGACTACTTTAGGATGGGTTATTGTTGACAGGGATGGTGGTCAGCTTTTTGCAGCTGCATTTATTGCCAGCTCCAGGCAGTGAGTCTTTAATGGGAAAACTGTGCATTGTAAATGTCTTCCTTTTACAGTTGGACCATGAAATATTTCAAGGATGAGGAATATTGTGTTAATATTGGCATGGCCAAATGAAATAATCCGTCATTAGTGAAGATAACGTGCTTTTTGTGAATACTGAACAGTTCAATGCAAGCTCAGTGATTTAAAAAAAAGAAAATGTGGTCATTGGTTCAGTAAGCAGCCTTTTGATCAAATTGTTAATTAGCAACATTACATCTGAAGCTCGCTGAGAGACTGAGACCAGTAACAGAGCTGTTTGGCATACTATTCGCCATCCCAGCAAGATGTGCTGATCATGTCAGATGAGCCAAACAAATAGTAATTTGTTAAAAATTGACGCATTAGTAACACACTTTTGTACACATGCATAGAGATATGGAAGATAGCTTACGAGGTCTGCTCAGGGGGAACAGAGGAACTGTTTAGTGGAAGGTAGGCAGCCCAGTGCACTGATTTCATCTCCAGTTCCACCTGTGATGCCCTGCTCACTGACATTGGCGTATTGCATTCTGGGAACCCATCTGGTGCCACCACTGACAGGAGGAAACCTGCTAATTAGCTCACTCTTTAAAGGGGTTGGGCCGTGTTGAATCCCCAGCTGTCATTAAACACAGTCAGAGACCAGGGGAAGAAGTCAAGGCAAGCACAGGGGGATGGAGTGCTCTAATTCTCCTTCTTATGATGGAGGGGGGAGGGGCCCGGGGAGTCCTCTTATGTTTCATGCCCATGCGAACCCACGTGAAGCATACTGCGATGCACCCTATTCAATCCCATCCCAGTCTGTGTGTACGAATGGGGAAGAGAAAGGCAGTCCAATATTGTGCTCTCTCTCTCTCTCTCTCTCTCTCTCACTCTCTTGCACACACACAGACATCTTAGTCTTCAAACTACAGCTCTGGAGCTTGATTGTGTCTGCCAAATGCATCAAGCACACAAACTAAATAGATTATATGTAATGGGGGAGGAACTGTGGTACAAAAAACAGCAATCAGGGGCGTTCATCCAGGACAAAAGAAACTGATGAATACCATCCTCAGCCTCCTTAAACCCACAAATGACGGCACAAAAATATCTCAACATCCTGTGGGCATTGAAGTCTGGAGGCGCCTGGACTCTTAATATGTACACGACTGCGATTTACCTTAGTCTTTCAATAAAAACATTGAGGGAAAATCAAACCTTGAAGGGAGGCAAATGTATTCTAATAAAATATTGTATCTTATATTTTATATTTAATAATCTATACTGTATATTTTACAGTATAAATGAATGGATGTGGAGTTCACCACGTGAAACTGGGCATGCTAGGACTACTGTAGGAGAGTCTATAATTACATATAATTACAATTCAGTCATTTAAAACTGTTGCTGTTAAAGACTGCAACACCACCTCTTAGTCCATCAAAGAGCACACGCAGAGAATTGTCAGTCTTGAACTCCCTTCGGGGAAGCTGTTTACATACAGGGCACTCTGGGACACTCTCATTCAATGATCAAATTACTGTTTTATCCTGGCAGCCCCATAGCAGCCATTCAGATCCAAATGACTTCAATCTAAGCTTTCTGTGGCGCTCTGCACAGGCAGGCGTCCGTCTCTGTGATTCTACACAGGCATAAGCAAAGACTCTCTCCAGCCAATCACATGCCACAGGGGTAGTGCCATAGAGCAGTCCACCCATCTGCATGAGCCAACTATGTAATTAGCATTCTGGTGGACCCCTCATAGACTACACAAACAATAAATATGTAAATACAAACAGAACAGGAACCATTGCTTGCCATGCCTTTTAGTGTAGCACTTGTCCATTATTTTCACAGTCATAGGCTAGGCTATAATTCAGGGCATATGTACTACTAATGAATCTGGCACAGCCCCTGCATGACCATTAGGCTACTAATAAGGTACATGTTTTGTGTGTATCTTTTTTTCGTAATTTAGGCCCAATGTAAATATTTCATTGCACTGTAATGATATTGCATCATGTACAGAGAATTGAAACAGGTTGTGGGTATACTTATATTACAATGTACAGAAATACACTGAAATAATTAGTTACCACTCAGAGGCTAATAATTGATAGAGAGAAGTCTCAAGCACAGAGGCCCCAAAGTTGCTCGCTCCCTGTAAAAGAAGATTCGATGTGCCTGTGGTTACCTAGTAACCCGCGCCTCTGTTGGCGCTGGCGCTCCCGAGTACCAGCAGTGTCCGCGCGGCGCGCACCCGACAGCTCGTGTTGAGACCTCACGAGCAGGCAAGGCATTGGGGACGGTAGTACTCCATAGGAGAACAACGCTGAAAATCTGAACGGAGTGTCAATAATGAAACATCGTTTCCGCTGCAACCGACCAAGTGAATTCCACCCACAGTAGCATAAAATGAAATCTGAGAGAAATGCTTAGGATTACAACTAGTAAAAAGACTTCTACTGAAACAAAATACCAGTAATGGATTTGATAGTTCGGCAAAACAGGTGAGACATATTTTAGTGGTCTTTCGAAAGATGTAAGCTACATGTTCTGGAGTGTAATGGTCAGTATGTCGGCTCGGTGGTGATAAGAGTTAACTCAGTATGCGTTAGAGATTTATCTGGCTATCTGCAGTGCATTATTGTGTTACGCATTAAATGAAAACCATTTCTACCCTGATAGCGTCAGCAGAAAATGAATTGATAGCGAAGCTATTTTAATTTTAATAACGGTTAAATGACTGCTTGTTGCCTGAGCATCTTGTTGTTTTGCCATAAATGTGCGAGCAGCTTAGAGACAACTAAATCCTTCTGCTCAAAGTTAAATGGCAGGGTCGCATGATGCGCTCCATTTCAACCATGTGCCGGCTAAACTACAGTATATTCCAGTTGAATTGGAGAAATGATACCTCGCTACAAAGAGGGAGACAGCACTTGTTACTTAATTGGATTACACAGGCCCACCTTACATTTTCCATCGTTGTCCGTCTCAACACGTTTTCGGTTATGTGTATTTGACTTTGAACTGTGGATTTGTATTGCAACCGGTATCAGACTAGGTTGTAGCCTACTCTTGAAACTCGCGTGTCGTTTTAACGATGAGATTAGACTGTGTTTGTCCTCTCTGCCATTAAATGCGGTGATCTGTTTTGTGTAGCCTAGTGTTTTTGGAACAGAATAAATCACAGGCTTTGTAATTATGTCGTTATACCAGTCTGGTTGTCAAAATCATTACTAATATTCGCATTTTCTGAAGTGCAATACCGACCAGCCTGCATATGTTTTCCAAATACTACACTTCTCTCAAAGTCCTACTGTTCTGGTTCTTTGCACGACTATTATGAACATGATCAAAATGATCAAAAAATCATGTGACATAGGCTGCACTTCAAAATCGACTTGCTGCATCGGTGTTATAGACTGCCCCGATATTAGACTTCTGAAGGAACCTTAAACTGGCAAATTTCAATGCAGTGCTAGGTTGTGGGAAAATAGCAAGAATTTGAGCATACATTCATGAACCACAATTAGGCTAAGTTAAGAGGAAGAGCCTTAAAGCAAAATATTTTATAAAGGCTGCACTGTTTTTATCCCGATGTCAGTCCCATATTGTTGCGTTCATTTCAAGAGGCGCAGCTGTCTTTATTAACAAACAGCTACATTGTCACCCAGAAAGACCAAGAGATGAGAGAAGAGTAAGACATGCAAGCCACAAAGTTGTCATGGTGATTTTGGGAATAAGCAGTTGTTTGCCATTAAGTGAAAGCTATTGGTAAAAGGAATTCACAATGTCACAGTCGATGTTTCTCAGGACTTATTTAGTCAATCCCCTGCGATGGAATCATTCGCATAGAGCTGTATCGTAAAAATATTGTTTACAGATGTTGGCTAGACATTTCATTTTTATGAGCAGTATAGCCCTGGAAGTTTGTGATTTGAGTCACTGTTGATTTGGGTTGCTAAATTTGGTCTTTTTAATAGATTGCCATTCAAGCCACCTTTTCTTGTTAATTCAATGAACACATTTATATGGCGTGGCATTTAGCATCTTGTGAAGGATTATGCACGGTGCTGCCACTGAATCCCCTCTTTTCCCCTGTCTTTATTCGTATTCTGGCCTCGTAAACAGGTCTTCTCCACGTCCCCTGCTGCTTTAAATCCAATCCCTACTCACATACTACAACTCTTGTTATTTTCTTTTAAGGTGGCCTACTCATATGATGCACACTAGAGCAAATTTAAATATTTCTGTGTTTAATTCACATTTGAATACTTTCGTCAATGTCCATTGAGTGAACTGTCAGGGTTCAAATTCGTTGTTTTTTATAGTCCAAATTGTTTGCTGGTGAAATGTAGCCTAGGCCTGTCTTACACAACCAGTTAGATTTTAACAAAGGTGTTGTTATAGTTCAGAGTATATGTTGGAGAGACCTTTACAACAGGTGAATCACAAGGCTCATTTAGAATACAGTCATTTGTATAATTATGTATCTAAAAACAGATCTAGCCTGTCAACGATATTCTTTTGCTCTTACAGGGTCTAATGTTGAAGACAGGCCTAAATAGCATCCCAGAACTGATTCTTTCAGGTGGCAAATAGGTTTTGTAATTTCAATCTCTGTGGAAATGGTAATAAATGTCATCCATTGCAGTGTTTGTATGAGATGTTTACCGAGAACAAATAAGTGTGTCATTTGATATTCTCTCTTGGTCTAATGTGTGTGTGTGTTTATGGTTTGTTTGGGTGTGTGGTTTTGGATTGTTGTAAGTAATACCTTTTATTCAGTGTCATGTGCGTATTGATTTCCTGCAAATTCTGCAACCATACAAGTGGACATGAAGGATGTCCTCTTCTGGTGAGGTCAAACTTGCTTGTTTGCCACCACCCCCACCTTTACTGACCTCTACCACAAAGCAACATTGGACACATGCCATCTTAATGCTCAGGGCCATTTTGAAGTAGCCTTTCCATTTAAGCTCGAAATGTCCGACAAATTACGTGTTGGTGTTTCAAATAAGGTGTGAAATTGGTGAAAACTAGGTATTTGTTAGGCTGTGTGGAAATCCAAAAAAAATCTGACGTATTTTAATTACAGGTATCTGTCTTGTCCTTGGAGGTTAATTAAATTGCTGGTCTGCAACCACACTCATAAGGCGTTTGCACTTGGAGCATGTTGGGACGTCACTGTAGTTTGCCATGTGAGAGATGAGAAGCAGGTGCTTTCCCTTGTACTGAAGTATCCTGGATTGTAGTGTCTTTTCCCTGTCAAAGAACTTTATCTGAAAGCATTTCTTTGTCTTTTTCTTGCTCTCTCTCTCTCTCTATCTCTCTCTCTCTCTCTCTCTCTCTCTCTCTCTTACACACACACACACACAGACAGACACACACACACATCTCTCTCTCACTGTCTGTCTCTCTTTCTCACACTCTGTGCTTTTATCCTTCACATATCAAATGAAAAGTTGTATATTAATCCCTCTTAACTTGAAGGCGCTATCACTGAGCTTGTCACTTTAGAGCTCTTCTCTCAGAAGATGTATTTTTATGCATGTACTGTAGAATGCACACACAGACAGACAGAAAGACAGATACTTCTGCACATACAAGGAAGACAGTTACCAAAGGAAGAATGTCTATAAATGTGATTAGATCAGTGCAGTTAATACAAAGTACATGGCCAAGGCTGCTGCTCATTGTCTGTCTCTTAACATTGCCTCCTGTGGTCCCCTAAGACTTACTGTCAATTGAAAAGGTCAACAAGGCTAAGGCCTGACTTAACATGGATAAAATTGAATGTGTGCATGCCAAAGATCTTGTACTAAAGATCAAAGCAGCTTTAGCCATTCTTCTAAGTTGGTAAATGAGTAAATGGGTTTACAGTCGATGAGCCGCATGATTTGTGCTTGAGGTAAGGATGCTATGGATTGGGAAGCCCAGAGATATCGGAGATGGGAAGTATAACATGTTGAGGGTAGGACTATATGTCTGCTTTATAACCCTCGCATGGCATGTGTGATGCCACGAGAAAGCAACAGGAATGGAATTTAAATTTCCCTTGACAGCATTTCCCCGACCTTGTCTCAAAAGATCTCTTATACTCAACGTTAAGTCCCCCCTAAGCTTTTCACTTCCCAAAAGGACAAGGCAGTCATTGTCCCTGACCCCCCTATATATTCCATCCCAAAGGAGGATATCATTATCTTTTATTTTGTGTTTGCTAGTGAAAGGCAACTCTTTTCCGCTTTGCTCTTATTTAAACTCACATTTACATTTCTATGGCCAAAATAAGATGTTTTTGTATTCTGTAACAGGAAAAATAGCATTTTCATAGGATTTATGCATGGGAATAAGAGCAAGATTCAAGCCTTGTGCAGGGGAAGAAAGAAATCGAAGGCCATTTTCAATAATCACTCGCTCATATGCACATGTGTTTGCAGAGAGCTAGGATGGAATCATTACGGGGATTTCAATCTATAAGATGTTGCCACTTAAAATGTAAATGATGCCAATCCCAAATGCTTAGGATATTGTACTCTGTCTTATTAATTGTGGTCAGTGTCTCTCAGAGCTGACAAGGCAAAAAAGGCTCAAATCTTTCCAACTTAAGTCAAATCAGTGTACTTCACTGAATGCCAGGGGAGTGTGTCTGTAATCCTGTCATCTATGGCAATGGATATTGCACAGTTGAGTAATGACTAAAGGACACATCTCTGCTCGTCAGGTCCAGATGGAACGCATTAGTAGTATTGTAAAACATATCCCCTAAACGTCAATACTGGTTTCATTTAAAAAGTGAAGGCCCAGGAGCGGAGACACGCCAGAGTCATGCCCATATGGCTAATGGTCATTGACTGATGCATATGCAGTTCAGCCGAGGTGCAGCCATTTGAGATCAAATGACAATTATATCTGGATGATGGGGAGTAGGAGGACTGTCCTGCCACCGCCGCAAATGGGACGGCCTGTCTAGCTAGCTAATGGCATTCTGTTTCAAATGAGTGTCCTATGCGTTCGGAGCAGGGCTGCGTTTGGAAATCGGGTTCATTCTTTTTTTCATTTTATTTCTTTTTTTTTTAAATCTCGTGCCTGTAGCTGACTGGAAATACGGGTGAATATAAATGATGTAGTGTCCTGAAAATCACGTTTCTGCAGAGGAGTTCTCTGGTGTATTTACACTGATTGTTATTCTGTGTGAAGTTCATACCTCTGCAGAGAAGACAGGAGCTTAAATCAAGGACAGAGCATGTTGTACAGTGGCAGCCCCACTGCTATTTTGGATTGTACTTTGCTTACCAAAGATGGATGTATTTTTAAAAATGCATCACTGTGCGTGCAGGAGAGGGGAAGACCAAGGCAGAGGATTTTAGGTTGTATGGTGCATGCAGCTATAAGGTACATTACACAACATTAGTTCACCTTCACTGGGAAACCCACATCTACAGTAATACTCACCTTTACATGGGACAGCTAAAGTTGTACGTTCCTCCCTCAGCATCCAGACTTGCATGTTTCTTCCTTGGTGAAGTATATTGTGTGTATAACAGAAATAACCTGGAAGCTAACTTGAAAAATGAGTGTCTGGTACAGCATAACCTGCAATCTCACCTCTGCTCATAACATTCATTCATCACTCAGCAACACGTAGGCCAGTGTCCTCCACCAGAGCACGAGTATTGTACAAGTGCTTTTCCGTCACTGGACATTTGCACTGCCTGTGAGCAATACAGTGACCTGTTCCCTGGCGTAGAGAGCCACTTGCATTCTCTTGCAAAATGGACAGCAGCACACATTAGGATGCATCGTGGGCTTGTGTTTAATCTATAAAATAATGCAGACTACTATAGATGACCAGATTACTACTTTAGATGACCAGATTACTTCTACAGATTACTAGATTACAACTATAGATTACCAAATTACTACTATAGATTACTAGATTACTACTATAGATTACTAGATTACTACTGTAAAATAAATCAGACAAGTACCCAGAATTTTACAGTATCATATTAAATGAGCAGTTTGTGATATTAAGTTTCATGGTTTAAACTTTAAAAAGTGTATTATTAGTTGGAGCAGATCTTTTTATTGAAGGTTATTCTATTAATTACCCATCATTTCAGTGAAGAAGGGCATTCCCCTCTACAGGAGGATAGTTACTGGATAAATTAGCAAGGATAAGGCCTAGTGACTGAACCCAGGGGCTATCAGAGATCCTAAGGGGCAGGCTTTTAAGAAGCTTAGTGAAAGCTTGCGGTATGAAGACATGACATGGAACCCTGTAAATGGGGCGCATTTGAGTGCCTTCCATCAACCTATATGTGGGTCACAATCATCAAAAGCTTAATCCTATTCATGTTATTCGTTCTACCCATTAATTTACTTTTTGAAAGGGGTCTTTAGAGACTGCACATATTGTTCACACACCAGGAGAGTTGCTGCAGAGAAAGAGGAAATAGTAGGACATTTCACACTTATTACGAAGATAGAGAAGTCATTATGGGATGTCTGAAATGCTTACTGCCTTTTTCTATTTCTTTATTTTCGCTCCTTATCTCTTCATGTGTGTGGGTGTGCATATCTGCCAATGTCTGCAGCTTGTGAATGTGTGTGTGTGTGTGTGTGTGTGTGTGTGTGTGTGTGTGTGTGTGTGTTCTCGCATATCTGTGTTTTATGCACCAGCAGTGCATGTTCCGGTTTACTGTAAGTAGAAAGTTTGTAGTGATCCCACTGAATTAAAGCGCGTAGATGGCACAAGGGAGACAATTAAAAACGGACTCGCCTCACACTGTATTTGCTTTCTCTCCCCAGCCATCAGACTTTATTCACTCAGGAGTCGAGCGGTAAAGACCCCTGGTAGTGTTAAAAAATTAACAGGCGAAAGCCACACAGAGTCTCGTCAGACATGAGCACAAAAGAGGCAGGCCAAGATGCTGTGACACACACATGCCATGTGGAATGGAGGGATAGATGGAATGCCACAGTGTCACGGTAACCTCGTTACACAGACAGATTGCAGATTTAAATATTTTAAATCTCAGATAGCGCACAGGGAAATAAAAATGACTGCGGTAATGCAGCAGATTAATGAACTCTCATACTGGGCAGCTCCTGAAAGCATGGACACACACACACACACACACATACACACACACACACACACACACGCACACACACACACACACACACACACACACATACACACGCAAACTATGCAAACCACCTCCACCTTCTGAAAGCATGGACACACAGACACACACACACACACACACACACCATACTATGCAAACCACCACAACCTGACTGAATTCTGCAACCGACAACATAACACAAATAATTGTCTTTAAAGCCATCATCCACAGCTGAACGTGAAAGAATATATGAATTCAAGCAGGCTTGAGTTTCACCAATTCAGAGCATGGCAGCATGGCTTATGCTGTGTGATATCTCAGGTGCGTGAGCATCATGCACTCAGCCCTTTAAATAGTTTTGCATCTCCTCCGGCAGTTTAGTCTTTGGAGTGATGTCGGCGTGAATAAAGCTTTCAGCTTTGACGCAGCCTATCACGCTTTTCAGCGGCAAGCTTCTTTTATGTGTTTTGCACCTGAAGATATTTTTTAAGCCATTACCAGGATTTGACTCAGGACAGGGATCTAGAAAAATGCTGTAAGGTACTGGTACTGATGCTACAGATTGGGAAGAGATAGGAGGAGGAGAATCTTGTCTGGGCTTGGACTTAATCCAGATTCTGTAGCCCTTGCAAAGGCAACCCATTTCTACGGAAATATATCTCTAACTTAGCACAGTTAAATGAATGGCTGAAAAATATTTGATGATATAAATTGCTTAGTGTTTGGAGCCCATAAATAAACTGCACCATTTATGACTCATCTCGGCCCTATGGGAAGGTTTCCGGAGGCGGAAACACTCAGGCGTTTTATGGTGTAGTTTATAAATAATCACTGGGTCTATCAAAGTCAGGATTGTATTGTATTGGTAGTAACATTTATCTGCAACTGATGTCTATTTTTAGCTCCATTTTTAGACCAGGTTGGCAGAGCTTCACATTACCCTTTGAAGGTACTGATACTCCTTCATCAAGCTTACAGGCCATCTGTGCCCATATTCCTCCCTAAATGAACCACACTCAACAATTAAAATATTCCCAAATGACAACATTATCTGGCGATTTAAATGGGAACTTTAAGCGTAAAGTGCAGGTTCCAGGAAATTAATTAGATATTAATCTTCACATTTTAACAGAAAGGAAATGAAAGGATGGAAACTGAGGACATTTGATTTTTTTTTACTCCACAAAGTCTGTAAACTTTCAGGCTTGTTTGGGTTTTTGTTTCAGACAAAGGTAAGGAACGTTAGCCAAAATAAACACAATTCTTCATCAGCCAAAAAACAGCTCATTTGAACATTGACGATTTTGTCTCACTTGGTTCTACCTCCAGGGTTGTGTTGGTGTGTTGATAGTAAGAAATATGTCTGAGTGGTTTACAACTCTACTGCTGCACTACCTTCGGAACGGTCTGTGCTTCATTTAATATTAGATCATACTTGTCTTATATTTTCTGATCAAACTTTTAATCTCTCCGTACAGTCTGGTCTGAATCATTGAGATAAAGGAGCTTTTCACAGCATTCACAATATATGCTGTCAGATACTGTATTATAGACTAATATAACAGTGGATTGTTATTTGCACTTTAATCAGACCGCGATCGATATTCAGATCGGATGCTCAAGTTTTTATTATGATTGTTAAGGACAATCATCTGGAGTCAAAAACTGAATCTTTTACATCCTATTTCATTTAGACTACAGTGCTACAGTGTGAATTTATTAAGGTTTGTGTGCAGGCTGTTTGTGCAGGTCTTGAGAAGTATGGAATTATGAAATGCTTTTTCCCAGACCTGGTAAATTATGGAAATTTGGGGGGAATCTGGAAGTTTTAGTCAAAGTAATACATACACAAAAAAGCTGACATTGAGAAAATAATGAAGGTCAAAAAACAAAAGTACAAAAAACATCCTTAAAGAACAAATTATCACGTTGCAAAAGGTCTGGAAAATGTTAGGAATTTTTCTTTTGGATACGGGCAATCACCCTGTGTGGATATACCGTCATTTCCCAACTATTAGCCGCGGTTTATACATTTTTTATTTTACTTGCATAAAACACTGTCCTGCGGATTATACACAATGCAGCTAATACACAAGAATTACTGTAGTGAAAACATGAGCAAAAAATGTGGAATGGACATCAAGTGGAAAGGGTTAATTGCTCCTCTCCCTGCTGGATTCTTTAAGTTTGATTTAGAAGCCGATTTGATTTACCTGGTGTAACTTAAAATGTAAATCTCTCAAGCCTGCTTTATGCTATGAGAGATGTGCTCATCCAAATATTCAGTATGATTTTGTTCTATACTCATTAGTGAGACCCTTAACTGAAATGAATCCCTTTGAAAGGCACCCAGACCATAATTAATGTAGTCATGTGGCCTGCAAACACGAGGCTTTAGAATTACAACAGCCTTGGCAAAAGTTTAAAGTAGTCCATCTTAAAGGCAAATAATGTTAGATGTTAAATCTTAGACATTACTGTTATCATTTACTCCACTGTACTAGCAACTGCTAAAGAATGGGCCATGAAATGCTTACTATGAAACTAGCTTTTGAAGTAATATTGGCTTATTAATAGAATCTGCCTCTTCCCATCTCATCTCATCAGAACATAATAACATAAGCTATAACACATGTCATGATCACTTAGACAGGAATCAACCAAAACTTCAGACAGACTAGTAAAGCCATATTGATGTTTCCATTTCACGAAATATATTTTCTGCAAAAAAAAATGCATTCACAGAAAATTGAGTTAATCCATATTACAATGACTTTAATGACTATTACAATGACTGTTTGTGAATGTGTCAGTAAAATAAAAAGACGTTCAGGTTAAATACAAATGTGTACTACATGTACTGAATGCAGTCTTTTACAGTAATCAACAGTAGGCTTTTTTGCGTGCTGACCATGTTTCAAATTCAAGTGCCCACACAAACATATTAAGTTACGGACCATATGTCAGTTTAGTCAATTAACTTTAAATAATATTTGACACCTTTCAAAATACTATTCCCGTTGCGCATCAACAATATTGTCAGTGAATTTTAGGCTATAACCGAAAATTAACCAAACCATGATTTCAAAACCAAGGTACACACCAAACCATGATTTTTGTGTACCGGTACACCCCTATAACAAAAACATAACATAAAACTACCAATGATCAAGTATATGTTTCACATTCTGTGACACTACACCGATGACCTTTGTGATATTGTTACTGTAGCTGCTGTACTCGTGGCTAAATTTACCTTGTCTGGCACCATCTGTCACTAGCCATGGCCTTTTCAGATTACAGTGATGTGTAGAATTTTCAGCTCTGAATTAGTTTCCATCTTTGCAACATTCCTTACCAGCATGGAAACATAGCTGTTACAGAGCACCATTACAGTACATTTTTAAAGAATTCTTCCAAAATACTTAGAATATGTTAGAGTCCTCATACCTTGTAGTTTTGGAGATAACGTTATGTCTTCTCAGCATTCCCTGGATTTGTCGCAGGACTTATCATTGTTACTGATGCAGCCTTACCTCAATATTCAGGTCATTACAAAAATAGCACCATGACCCTCCCCAAGACGTACGCCATGATGAATCGGTGGTTGTGGGTCAGTGTCACAGTGGCTTGGGTGAAGGAGAGACATAAATGGAGTCGTAAATGGAAAGTCCCAGGTTTCTGGCAGTGAGAGAGGAAATCTGGTATCACAGCGTGGGGTGTATTTGGTCATTTGAATGCATAGTTAGGATAGAGGTGTGAGTTGTTAGGGGGTTTCCATATTAGTCAAATAAATAGAGAGAACAATGTAAATATAACTTCATATTTAATAACCATGGCTGACATAAGACTTCGATATGAAGTAAATATTTACTTCATATTTAAATATGAAGTAAATATAACTTCATATTTAATAACATGGCTGACGTAAAACACGGCAAAACATTGATATGAAACATAATGAATTTGAATGATTGCAAATGGCAGAACCTGTCGAACAATAGGGGGCGGTCCAACATTCGGCCGCAGTCTCCTCAGCCCTCTGGACACACTACAAAGAAAAGCCATCTGTTAAGATGAGCAAGAGCCCAGGTGTTTAAAGACATAATGGCTGTGGGCAGTTCACCTCAGGACTGAAGAGTAAAATATCAGGGCAGAGGCAGCGCGGCGCGCGGCGGTAGCCGAGGACTGGAGAGAGCGCGAGAGAAGATAAAAGAAGTGAGAAAAGGAAG